>NC_142955.1:25741953-25746953 GCF_046866305.1 Octopus bimaculoides
TAAGCGACGGAGTGCCAACAACAACATGTATGTACATGTGGATGTGTATATGTATGTGTGGCTGGACCCAGTGGACTCTGTAGAAGAAACCTTCATAGCTGGAACAATACATTGTGAAGTTCAGAGAACAAAAGGAGGTAAGCAAGACATCTTGGTCATTCACTGCATCTGTCGCCATCCTAATTTGTCTTGACCTGGTCTTGCCACTGGATTGAAGAGGATCATGGACAAAAGAGTGAGTTTGATAGTGTGTAACTCTTCTTCACTTTAACCCTTTAGCATTTAAATTAGCCATATCCAGTCTAAATATTCCACCTGTTTTATGTTCAAGGTGATCAGATCTGGCCTCTCAAGCCTACCCGACAATGTCATTCAGAACCATGTGGTTGGGAAGCAAGCTTCTTACCACACAGCCATACCTGCGCCTTATTTACCTAAGTTTTAACACCATTTCCTTCGAAATAGTCAACTTACGCAGCATTACATTGGTTCCAGCATTCCTGTCACTTTTGGAATTTGGCATGGAAGTCATTTTCTGTAATCTCAATGACAACCTATCGTAATCAAATCTTAATGATAACTGGTATCTTCTTAAAAGGAATAATGTCACTTGTTTGCTGTGGTATGTGGTCTTGTTAACTACCTGTATGCTTGTGTGTGTAGGGGGGGAGCATCTTTATGCTACATAGGAGTGAAGGTATGGTGTATATCTTTCTATATATATATATATATATATATATATATATATATATATATATATATATACGAGGGTGAGTCAAAAAGTAATGCCATTTTGTTTTAGGACAGGTATAATTACCAACACAGGAACATGTATCATACATCAAAATGAAGCTGGTCCTCTGTGGATCACATCCCTACTTCTCAACATAGCCACCATTTCTCTCAATAGCAATGTTCCACCTTAGAATGGGAGCATGTATCCCTGCCCTGCATAATTCTGTTGACTGTTCTTTGAGCCACTGCTTCACTACAGTTTTCACTTCCTCATCACTGGAACAATGTTTGCCTCTCAAACCCTCTTTCATGGGGCCGAAGAGATGCTAGTCTGAAGGTGCTAAATCTGGTGAATCAATGAAATAAGTACCAGTTACACACTGGGGTTGATCTAATCGACTAGCCCCCCCCCTCCAAAATGCACCTACTATAATAGGAATTGTTTCTGTTTTTAGGTTCCACATTCGAGTTACTTCTATTTCCAGATCTTTGTATTTTGAAAGTTTCTCTGTTTCTTTTAGAGAAATGTTGTCACCTGTTGGTATTGATACATTGATTAGAAATCATTTTTTCCTTGGTGATCTCTGACAATTATATCTGGCTTATTAGTCAGATTATTATTATTATTATATGTTTGACTTTTGCTTTGCATTTGTACAAGTTGGCTCCAAATCTCACCGAGAGACCTCAAGATACAACAAGTTAGAAGTTCATGTTGGTGTTATGCCTAGGGTACCATATATTTGGCTTTGCACATAGTATTGTTCTAGAGAATGTTTAAGAAACCATAAGAAAATTATTATTATTATTATTATTATTATCATTATTATTATTATTATTATTATCATCGTATTCATTTATTTTGATATTTATTAATTTCTCATACTTTTTTTTCTCTTCATATACAGAGAGCTGTCTTGACCAATTGTTCAATACATTTTGTGGTGTCTGAGTGGACTATACAACTGGCCAGCATATTGGAGGTGTCCAGTTGGGTTTACATAACCACACAGTACATTACCAGTGACCAACAAGTTTAACCACACAAGTGGTCAATATATTTACGTTGACCAAGTGAGGGTGACTGCGCAGCTATTGGATATATTTACAGGCAGGTGATGTGACCACACAACTGGATAATATTTTACATTGACCAAGTGGTGACCACACGATAAGAGGATATATTTATAGTGATCAAGAGGTGTAATCACACAACTGGACAATATATTTACTGTGTCCAAGCAATTTGCCCACACAACTTCAGGATATATTTATAGTGACCAGGTGGTATGTCCACACAACTGGACGATATACATTGACCAAGTGGTGACCACACAACCATAGAGTATATTTATCAGCCATTGACCAAGCAGTGTGACCGCACAACTATACAATATATTGACAGTGTCCGAACAATTTGACCACACAACTACAGGATATATTTACAGTGTCCAGGTGGTGTGTCCACACAACAGGACAATAGTATAAATTGACCAAGTGGTGACCACATGACCACAGAGTATATTTATTGACCTTTGATCAATCAGTGTGGTCACAGTCTCTAATTGGCATTGCACTGCACAACTGGTCAATACCTTCACAGTAACGAACAGGCTCAACACGATAAAACCGATCATCGTGTCTCCAGGTTCTTCTTTCTATTACATCATCCCGAGTTCAATTCCTGTTCACAGTCCCTGCCCCTTGATACTATAAAATTTCGTTTATATGCTGTGCAGCTCGTATTTTCTCTGTCTGTCTGTCTGTGCGTCGCCGTTTCTTCTCTGTTGCTTCTGAAAAACCATGTCCCAGACTCATACCAGGGTTTCGTTGGCTTACCAGGATTTATCGGAGCTCCCTATGGAATTCATGCTGAAATACGGAGACTGGCTGGATGAGCTCGATTTGACGTACAACCGTATTTCGTATCCTTTGCTTTGAAACAAAAAAAAGAAGAAAAAAAATGGAAAAAGAAAAATATATGTTATGCTTATGATGGATAGGTTGTTCTTGATTACAGGGTCTGCTTGGTGAGGCCTGGCCATGGGTTGAACTGCAATCAAATTACAAAATACATGAAAAATGTTGAGCCAATGATGTGATGGTCGTGGGTGGATTCTCCTTGATCATAGGATCAGTTAGGTCTAGGCTAGTCCAGGGCTAAAGTACAAACAATGATGTGATGGTCGTGGATGGAGTGTCCTCAATCATAGAGTCTGCTAGGTCGGGGCTGACCAAGGGCTAAAATACATGAGAAATGTTGATCCAATGATGTGATAGTCATGGCTGGATTTTCCTTGATCATAGAGCCTATAAGTCTGGGCTGACCAAGGGCTAAAATACATGAGAAATGTTGAGCCAATGAAGTGATGGTCGTGCATGGATTGTCCGTGATCATAGGGTGTGGTAGGTCTGGGCTGACCGAAGTCTAAACTACACACTAAAAAATGCATGTAAAATGTCAAGCTAACGGTCATGGATGGATTGTCCCTGATCTTGGGCATAGCTAGGTCTGGATTGGCCCAGGGCTAAACAAGAAATGGCTGCTATTTCTATCAAGTCTGTCTAACATACAGATGTCTCACTCATTGGTTCATAAATGCATATATATATACCCACATAAGTCTGTGGGTATGATTTGAGGGTTGTTTGGCTGCTTTTTCTACCAGGTCTACCCTAACATATAGAAGTTTCCCTCATTGGCTCATACATACATACACACGTACATATATACATACGACAGTGTGGTGTGATTTGGGGGAGTTTTGGCTGCTATCTCTGGCTGATCAACTCAATATATAGACGTCTTTCTCATTTGTTCATACAGAAGACAACAGGATGTGATTTGAGGGAGTTTTGACTGCTATTTCTATCAGGGATGTCTCCTTTGTTAAGGGTGTGATTTGAGGGAGTTTTGGTTACTATTTCCATCAGGTCTGCCTAATATATAGAAGTCTCCTTCATTTGTTCATATATGCATATACATTCATACATGAGACAGTTAGGTGTGAGTTCAGGAAAGTTTGGCCGCTGTTTCTGGCAGGTCTACCTTAACATGTAGAGGTTTCCCTCATTGGCTCATATATACGAGGTCTGATCAATAAGTATCCGGACTGTTGCCATAGAAACGAAGCCAAAGCATGCAGAGTGAAGCCACTTGGCAAAGATTGACCTTAAACTCAGCTGTGCATGAACACTAAGTTTTAACGTTCTAGTTCACTTCTACTGTTTACAGCAGTGCTTGGAAGGGAGGTGTGTAGCGTGTAATCATCGCATTGACCACAACAGAGAAAGTTGTCTTGGTGATACCTGCTCAGAGGCCTAGGCAAAGTTGCAGAGAGTGTATGAGCCCCACACAAATGTATGAGTGGTTCAGACGTTTCCAAGATGGCTGAAAAAAATGTCGATATTGACGAACATTCTGGGAGACTCACAACCAGCAGAACTGAGAAAAACATGGCAGATGTGTATGCAGCTGTGAGGGGAAATTGTTGAATCACCATCTGTGAGTTATCAGAGGATGTGGAGATTAATTACGGTTCAGTTCAGTCCATTATCACTGAAGATTTGGGTATGAGGCGCGTGTCTGCCAAGTTTGTGCCAAAACCGCTTTCAGCTGACCAAAAAGACACTCGGGTTTCAGTTGAACAAAATCTCCTTGGTTGTGTCAAAGCATTCTGGAAACTTTGCATAGGCATCTGAGCAGTTATCACCAAGCTTTTGGATTCTCTGCTCAACTTTCTCTGTCATGGTCAATGCAACAATCACATGCTACACACCTTCCTTCCAAGCACTACTGTAAACAGCAAAAGTGAGAAAGAACATTAAAACTTAGTGTGTTTGCACAGCAGAGTTCAAGGTCAATCTGTGCCAAGGAGCTTCACTCTGCATGCTTCACCTTTGTTACTATGGCAACTGTCCAGATACTTAGTGATCAGGTAACATATATATATATATATATATATATATATATATCCATCCGTACATACATAACACAGTAGATGTGAGTCGGGGGTCGATAAATTAAGTACCAGTTGTGCACTGGGGTCGATGTAATCGACTTAATCCCTTTGTCTGTCCTTGTTTGTCCCCCTATGTTTAGCCCCTTGTGGGCAATAAAGAAATAAGATGTGAGTTGGTGGAGATTTGGCTGCTATTTCTAACAGGTCTAATAGCTACCATGTCAATGTCTGCCTTGCTGGCTCATGCATACAACCACCACCACCTTCACCACAGCCACGCTTTATAATTATCTCTTTTGTAAT
>NC_142955.1:25751953-25754453 GCF_046866305.1 Octopus bimaculoides
ATCCGTGCATTTCTGCATGAGTCTTGTTTATCTATTTCTCTGTCTGTCTGTTTGTCACTTCAGGTGTGTTCATATATTCCATCGCCAAAAGTTGTCCAAAGCTGAAATACCTGAGTTTGATGAACAACGATGCAGCACCGAGTTATTTCAATGGCGGCACATACCAGCAATATGTAGATTACAGGTGAGACATTTCTTCCCTTAACACTTTTAATACCAACCTGGTTGAAACCACCTCTGACTCTGTAGTACAAATGTCTTGTTTTCAAAAGTTCTCAATTAAAATCTTCCACCAAACCTTAGTCACAATTTATGTTCCTAACTCTAGCTTAATTATAACAAAGTTATTTTACTAAATTCTTTGTTATATTTAAAATTAATTGAAAGAAACACAGAGCATCTCAACAGAAATATGGTAAGAAAAGGGTTAAGAAGAAAAATAATCAGCAGAAGACATGAGAGAAGGAGACCTCAATGTGGTCACTTTATATGCTAGAAATAACAGCTTAAATTTTCTTCAATCCACACCCTTCCAACTGCTTCTAATGTCCATCTGCCCAAATGTAGAGGTGTTTTTAACCCTTTTGATACCAACCCGGCTGTAACCATCTCTGGCTCTGTAGTACAAATGTCTTGTTTTCATAAGTTTTGAATTAAAATCTTCCACCAAACCTTAGTCACAATTTATGTTCCTAACAGTAGCTTAATGATGATAAAGTTATTTTACTAAATTCTTTGTTATATTTAAAATTAATTGAAAGAAACACAGAGCATCTCAACAGAAATACGGTAACAAAAGGGTTAAATCAGTGCATGGGAGATAACTTTGGACATGTTTCAATGTGTTGTAAACCTCAACAGTATAATTATGATCATAGGCACACACACACATATATATATATATATATATATATATATATATATATATATATATATATATATAATCTCAACACACAAAAATGCAAAGATATATATATATATATATATATATATATATATATATATACATACATATTTATGAGTGTTCATGGCTTAGTGGTTAGGGTGTTTCACTCAGTATTGTGAGATTGTGTGTTTGATTCCCAGACCAGGCGTTGTGTTGTGTTCTTGAGCAAAGCACTGAATTTCAAGTTGCTCCATTTCGTCATCTGACATGTGGCACATGGTGCACCTGTACAGGTAATGTCAATTTGATGGAGGGAGTGAGCTTGTGTGTACACAAACATTTGATCACTATAAACAAATCATCTGTGTGGTTGCTCAGCAAGAAATTGCTGAATCCTCATACGTTGTCTGATGACAATAGAGTCCATGACATATATCGTATCAGGACAGTTATTCCCACCATAGGACAATTCCTCTGATGACAATACCCCATCTCCAATATATTAAGAAGTTCTAAATCATCATCTGTTGTCCTCAGGGAGGTTATTGTCCATGGAGGGTAAATGTCCTAGGCTCATATATATATATATATATATATATATATATATATATATATATATATATATATATAAAATATACAAGAATAAGGGCAGGGAATCGTCAATTAGTAATAGAATTAATAATTAACAATTTTGCCAAGTAGTTCAGTATGAAAAAACCTTTATCGGTAAAACCATTTATCATCATAAATATACAGGGATTAGCTTGAGTTGCTTCTCCAACATACTGAAAATTTAGAAATAGCAGTCAAAGAACTACTGATTCTAAACTACAAATTTTTTCTCTAAACGGATGGCGATATTTATGGCACACATAGAACAAAAAAAAAAACGAAGGGAAAAGCAAAAACAAACCTGCCTTTAGTTAATTGGTATATATATATATAAATAGATGGTAAAAGCTTTTATTTTTTTCATTTCGTTCCTTTCGGGACTTTATCCCTAATGTTGTGGTTCTAGAACCTAGCTGTTCTTTCTAGCATAAGGAATCTCATGAGTGGATTCCTCTTATGTGCTTAAATATACACTGTATCTTACGAGTAATTCATTAGTCCTTGGACTAAACTTTTATACGCTAGGCCACTGGAAGTGAAAACTTATATTTATTTCCATTTCCCTTAGTTATGATTAAGCATATATATATAAGATATATATATATATATATATATATATATATATATATAGTTCAAAAACACAATAACAAAGAAACAAAAAAACAACAAAGTGAGGACGTGATATGGATAGTATTATTGGACGCTCAGGAAAGGAAAGAGAGAGTGTATGACGTTTCGGGCGTAGCCCTTCGTCGGAAAGATGGAAAGTTCGGAGAATGGAAGAACGGAGAAAGAGGAAAATGGTACCGATGCCCACGAGGTTACATGAATGTGTGTGATTTTATATTATTAATTCATCAATAATATATTTAGGAAATCAATATTTAGTATTTCAAAAGATATATATCCAACATAACATGGTAGCTTAATAAATTTAAAAGTTTAAAACATAAAAATAAAAATACGGAATATAAATATCGATACATATATGTATCGATATTT
>NC_142955.1:25759453-25764392 GCF_046866305.1 Octopus bimaculoides
AGGGCTCTCTTACGATCTCACACCCCATCATGGACCCACCTGACACACTTCGTTCTTTTGTCTGCTCCCTAATTATTGTTTGATGTTGTTGTTGTTATTGATGATGATGATGATGATGATGATGATGTTGTTATTCTTGTTGTTGTTGCTGCTGCTGCTCTGCCGCTCGTTTTTTTTGTCTTGGCGTCCACTGAAACAGTGTAGGGTTCAATCCCCCCGCAGGTACTCATCGTCAGGCTGTTCAGGACACGCTACCGGTACGACTCGTGGAAGTCGAAGACGAGACCGAGACCGAAGAGATGAGACGATCCTCTTGCTGCATCATATCGCGTGACGCCAACGCCACTGCCAACGCTGCGCTAGCTTTGCTTCGACAGAAACAGACTGATCCTGTTGCAATTACCACCGCTACTGCTGCTGCTGCTACTACTACCACTGCTGCTGTTGCTGCCGCTACAACTGCGACCTCCATTATTGATGCTACTGCCATCGTCGCTACCGCCACCACCACCACCACCATCATCATCATCATCATAGTTGTTATCGTCAGTTTGAGAACTGATGTCATCACCTCCGCTGCCGCTGCTACCTGCTTCTGCTACTGCTGTTGATCTGATTGATGCTGCTGTGAATGCTGTTGTTACAATCATTTTATATCCTGTTTTCAATTCATTTGTACACACACACACACACACACACACACACACACACACACACACACACACACACACACACACACACACACACACACACACACATACATATATGTATGTATGTGTGTATCTATCTATCTATCTATTTACACTTGGCGTATTTTATAAATATGCCTGCTCAAGTACCATGCTAGCATGAAACTATTAATAACTCTTTTGGTTGTATATTTAATTTCATCATCATCATCATCATCATCATCATCATCATCGTCGTTGTTGTTTAACGTCCACTTTCCATACTGGCATGGGTTGGATGGTTTCACTGAGGGCTGCTGGTGAGCCAGAATGCTGCACCAGACTCCAATCTGATTTGGCAAAGTTTTTACAGCTGGATGCCCTTCCTAACGCCAACCACTACAAGAGTGTAGTGGGTGCTTTTACGCGACACCAGTCAGGTGATTCTGGCAATGACCATGCTCAAAAGGTGTTTTTTACGTGCTACCTGCACGGGAGTTAGTCCAGCGGCACTGACAACAACTACGCTCGAATGTTGTTTTTCACATGCCACCGGCACATGTGCCAGTAGGGCGACTCTGGCAGCGATCACACTCGAATGGTGCTTTTGATATGCCACTGACATGGGAGCCAATCCGTAGCCCTGGCAACAATCACGCTCGGATGTGCTTTTAACATTCCACTGGCACGAGTGCCAATTAGGCGGCACTGTCATCGGCCACATCAGCGATTTTGATTTGTTTTCACTTGCCTCAGTAGGTCTTTGCAAGCAAAGTTCATTGTCTAATGAATGAGGGGTACTCATAAGTGGACCAATACATGTGCAGGTGCCACTTAAAACATATCCAGTCCACTCTGCTGAGTGGTTGGTGTTCAGGAGGGCATCCAGCTGTAAAAATCCTGCCAAAACAGTCACAGAAGTCTGGTGCAGGCTTCTGTCTGGCCGGTTCTTGTCAAACCATCCCAGCCATACCTGCATGAAAGGTGGACGTTAAACGATGATGAAGATATATATTGATGTATATATGTTGTGTGCGTGTGTAACATGTAATCACGATAATATTTTCATATTTTTCCATGCCCTGTACATGGATGTGTAAATATACAACACAAGTGTGTGTTTGTGTGTGTATATCTGAGTGTGACTGTGTGTGTGTGTGTGTGTGTTTGTTCGTGTACATATGTGTGTGATGTTAAAATAATTGTACATTCCCGTCATTGTTTTTAATTTGGTGTGTATCTCTCCAGATTTTAATTGCTGCTGTAATGAGCATTGCAGAATGTGAAGGTGGCTGTGTGGTGAGAAGCTTGCTCATCAACCACATGGTTTCAGGTTCAGTCCCACTGTGTGGCACCTTGGGCAAGTGTCGTTTTCTATAGCCTTGGACTGACCAAAGCCTTGTGAGTAGATTTGGTAGAAGGAAACTTAAAGAAGCCCATCACATATATATATATATATATATATGTATATATTTATGTGTGTTTCTATGTTTGTCCCCCCACCATCTCTTGACAACTGATGCTGATGTGTTTGTGTACCTGTAACTTAGCAATTCAGCAAAAGTGACCGATGCAATAATAAGTTTACATAAAATAAGTCTGGGGTCAATTTCTTTGATTAAAACCCTTTAAAGTGGTGCTCCAGCAGATATCAAATTCTCTATGTAAAATTCCAAGGCTGGTTCCTTCAAATGGTGCATTTTTGGTAAAATTCTTTTATCTCCCCTCCGATGTTACAATTTATTTCTCACTACTCAGAGTGTAAAGTAAAATATTGATAATAAGGAGAACAAGGAATTTGAACATTCAAACTTTAAGTTTATTTACAGTCATACAACGAACTATAATCACTGGTGCAATTCAGATATATAAATCCATATATACAATATATATACATGCATATATATGATACATACAATATACAATATATACACACATATATTATGTATATGTATGTGTGTGCACGTGTGTGTGTATTTCTCATTTAGTGTAGAGGAATGTTATGTAAATATACTTTATATGATGTTTTTGTTGTGTTTAATAAACGTTGTTGTTATTGTTATTATATCTTGTTATTATTATACGCATATTTAGGGCAGCGAGCTGTTAGAACCGTTAGCATGCTGGGCGAAATGCTTAGTGGTATTTCGTCTGCCACTACGTTCTGAGTTCAAATTCCGCCGAGGTTAACTTTGCCTTTCATCCTTGGGGGTGGGGGCGATAAAATAAGTACCAGTTATGCACTGGAGTCAATGTAATCCACAAGCCCCCTTCTCCCCCAAATTTTCAAGGCCCTGTGCCTAGAGTAGAAATTATATATATATATATGGGGTCATCCTATAAATAATGCAGTTCTTTTTATACTTCTTTTATTTTTCAAAATTAAGATAAACAAAATTCTTTTGTAATCTAAAATATACTCTCCTTCATTTTCTACAATGCTCTTCCATCTATCTGGTAGACTTGCAAGATCCCTTTTCCAAAATTCACTTGTCTGTGATGAAAAATACTCCTCCAGTACTGTTCTGACCTTATCTATAGAATTCATATTTTTTTTCCATCCAGATGATTTTGAAGACTGTGGAATAAATGATAATCAGATGGGGCAATGTCCAGCAAATATGATAGGTGGGGCATTGTTTCCCGTTCAGCCTTTGGAACGTTGTCCTTGCAGTATGTGGCCGAGCATTATTCTGATGGAAGAACACATTTCGTCTTGAAAGCAAAAATGACCAAAGATGGTCGTTTTTCTTTTAGCACTGACTTAAGCTGCCTCACAGTAGATCTACTTTGTTATCATTTGGTTTTGGTTTAAAATTTCAGAGTGAACTAAACCTTTCATATCCCACCAAACAGATGACAACATCTTATGTGGGTGAAGACCTTCTTTAGCCTGGGGAACCGGTGTTTCTCCTTTCCCTACCCACTGTCTTTGGCACTTGACATTTATAGAGAACCCATCTCTTGTCACCAGTCACTATTCAGTCCAAAAAATGGTTCATTCGTGAGATGTGACAGCAAAGAAGAGCACACATTCACTCTCTGCATGTGATTAGATTCAAAAATTTTATGAGGTACCCATTGACCCAATTTGCTGACTTTTCCTATGTCATGCAGGTGTTGATGAATGGTTGAGTGACCAAATCAAAATTTCCCTGCTAGTTCCTCAACAGTTATGATGGGATTTTGTTCCATCGGGGCTTATAGGACGTCCTCGTTAAGCTCTACAGATTTTCCAGGATGAGGCTTGTCTTCTAGACTGTGGTTTCCGGCTCGGAATTTCTGAAACCCCAATTGACACTGGCTTACACTTATTGTCCAATCCCCATATACTGCATTAATATTCCTCGCACTTTCTGTTGCAAGAGAGTTTGAAAATGCTGAGGTCTTTTAAAAATGTTTATTGACTTGACCGGTTTCACTTTTTAAAAAAAATATTATCAAAAGTAAAACGTAAAGCTATGTATAAGCTTTGTTGTGTTAAAAAATGGGTATCATTAATTGTATTAAAAAAAAAAAATTATACAGTCTTTGATAATGATAAGAAAATGTTAAAAAATAGAATCTTTGATAATAAGAAAATGTTAAATGAGGCTTTTTGTTTAAACAGTTTACATGAAAGTGTTCAAAATATGTAGTAAATTAAATTTATGATTATTTTAAGTTCATCAAAAATCGTGGTTGTATAGAAGTATATATACAGAAGGAATTATATCTAAGAATTTACACAGAATTTTAGATATACACAAGAACACATTTACACATGTGCATCAATAAATGTATACACATACGTTCTAACCTTCTTTCTGCCTCTAACTCTCACACACACACACACACAAACACACACATACACACAAACACACACACACACACACTTGAATATGCAAATACATGCACATACACCCCACTTAATCTATTGTTGCTATAACAACTAATCTCCAGTAATAGCAGCTTAACTAATCCCTCCTTTGACAATGATAAGTTAATCCATAGAAACAGTAGCGAAATCTCTATTAAATCACACACACCCTACCATCTTAAATTAGGAAAAAACACACATTACTCGATGTAGTCCTAGATACACTATGCCAGTATAAAAGATTTGATGGTCACAATTAGAACATCATTGATCCTATGCTTGCTAGATCTGGGTTAATCTAGTGCTAAACAACAATAAGGAGGGACACATTAGTTGATATAGTCCTAGGTACACCGTGCCTGAATAAAAGTGAGAATACCTTTGCGTATAGGTCTGTCAGATCCTTGAAGAA
>NC_142956.1:0-4371 GCF_046866305.1 Octopus bimaculoides
TTTTAAAGTTATCGCAAGAGTTACTTCCCCTGAGAGAGTGAATTGAAAAATATAATTTTGTACCCCACCGACCTTGCAAGGTCATAACTTTCAGAGAAAGCCTTGTGATTGGATTTGGTAGACGGAAACTGAAAGGAAGCCCATCTTATATATATATATATATATATATAGGTGTAGGAGTGGCTGTGTGTTAAGTAGCTTGCTTACGAACCACATAGTTCCGGGTTCAGTCCCACTGTGTGGCACCTTGGACAAGTGTCTTCTACTATAGCCTCGGGGCCGACCAAAGCCTTGTGAGTGGATTTGGTAGACGGAAACTGAAAGAAGCCCTTCTTATATATATATATATATATATATATATATATATATATATATATATATATGTATGTGTGTCTTAAAAGAGAGAGAGAGAGAGAGAAGAGATACATATAGATATAGTAATAGATATGTACACACACACACACAGACACACACACACACATATACGAGTGAGTGCTGAAAGTTCCTGGCTTGAAGAGTATTGCGAAAGGCCTGATTAGAGGGGCCCCAACCATCCTAGTTCTTTTACAGGGGCTGCGCTTGATGGCTATATATATATATACTTATATATATATATAGAGAGAGAGAGAGAGAGATACATACATACATCTCATACATATGTATACATCATCATCATCATCATCATCATCATCACCGTTTAACGTCCGCTTTCCATGCTAGCATGGGTTGGACGATTTGACTGAGGACTGGTGCAACCGGATGGCAACACCAGGCTCCAATCTAAATTTGGCAGAGTTTCTACAGCTGGATGCCCTTCCTAACGCCAACCACTCAGAGACACACACACACACACACACACACACACATATACGGGTGAGTGTTGAAAGTTCCTGGCTTGAAGAGTATTGCGAAAGGCCTGATTAGAGGGGCCCCAACCATCCTAGTTCTTTTACAGGGGCTGCGCTCGATGGCTGCCCTCATCCCGAATACCACATTGGATCCAAACTCCTCTCAGACGTGAGCAATGGTCTTGCTGCACCTCTGCATCTTGCCTTGACACCTCCATGAAGCCCTTTTGTGCTTCCAGTAGCGCTTGATGGTAAACTTCCTTTCTTTCGGGCATTATTGGGGGGGGGGGGGGGGGTCAGTTCGATCTGAAGACAAACGAAAAATTCAATGAGTGATGGGGAGTCATTATGTGAGTCTACTTTTTGGGGGACGCCCTCTTTTACTCTCTTACTTGTTTCAGTCTTTTGACTGTGGCCATGCTGGAGCACCGCCTTTAGTCGAGCAAATCGACCCCAGGACTTATTCTTTGGAAGCCTAGTACTTATTCTTTCGGTCTCTTTTGCCGAACCGCAAAGTTACAGGGACATAAACACACCAGCATCGGTTGTCAAGCGATGTTGGGGGGGGGGGGACACACACAGACATACAAACACATACACACATACATACATATATATATATATACATATATACGACAGGCTTCTTTCAGTTTCCGTCTACCAAATCCACTCACAAGGCAATGGTCGGCCCGAGGCTATAGTAGAAGACACTTGGCCCAAGATGCCACGCAGTGGGACTGAACCCGGGACCATGTGGTTGGTAAGCAAGCTACTTAACACACAGCCACTCCTACAGCTATATACATATATACGACAGGCTTCTTTCAGTTTCCGTCTACCAAATCCACTCACAAGGCTTTGGTCGGCCCGAAGCTATAGTAGAAGACACTTGGCCCAAGATGCCACGCAGTGGGACTGAACCCCCGGAACCATGTGGTTGGTAAGCAAGCTATTTACCACACAGCCATAATATGTGTTTATATATATATATATATACTTATATGTATATAGAGAGAGAGATATACATACATACATCTCATACATATGTATACATATATATATATATGTATGTATATATGTATGTATATGTATAGCATGGGCAACTGTTTTCTATTATAGCCCTGGGGACAACGAACGCCTTTTAAAGGATTCAGAAAACAAAAACTGAAAGATGTTCTCTCTGTCTGACTCTTTCTCTGTTTATCCATCCATCCATCATCTCTCTCCCTCTCCCCTCTGTCTCCTGTCTCTGTCTCTTTCTGTCTGTCTCTCTCTCTCTCTCTCTTTCTGTCTCTGTCTCTCTCTCTCTCTGTTTCTCTCTCTGTTTCTCTCTCTGTCTCTCTCTCTCCCTCTCTCTCTCTCTGTCTCTCTCTCTGCATCTCTCTCTCTGTCTCTCTCTCCCTCTCTCTCTCTCTCTGTTTCTCTCCCTCTCTGTCTCTCTCTCTCCCTCTCTCTCTCTATCTCTCTCTCCCTCTCTCTCTCACTCTCTCTTTCTCTCTGTCTCTCTCTCTCTCTCTGTCACTCTCTCACTCTCTGTCACTCTCTCCCTCTCCCTCTCTCTCTCTCTGTCTCTCTCTCTCACTCTCTGTCTTTCTTTGTCTCTCTCACTCCCTCTCTCTCTCTCTCTCTCACTCCCTCTCTCTCTCTGTCTCCCTCTCTCTCTGTCTCCCTCTCTCTCTGTCTGTCTCTCTCTCTCTCTTTCTGTCTCTGTCTCTCTCTCTCTTTCTGTCTCTGTCTCTCTCTCTCTCTCTCTCTCTCTCTCTGTTTTTCTCTCTCTCTCTCTCTCTCTCAACCTCACTCAGGGGGTCTCTGTGTTCATGACTCCACCTCCTCCAGAAGCCCTCTCCCAATATCAGCTGACATCCTGTGTTCACACTGATATCATACAATATCCATATGTTCTCACAGCACCCTGTTATAACCTTTACACATTCTCTGATACCCTTCTTGCCCTGTCGATCTCTTCGCCTTCAACATCTTTCTTTTCTTATTTTTGCAATTTCTTGCTTTTTTCCTTCTGTTTTGGAACCATTTTCTTTTTTGAAAGAAAGGTTTTTGTTCAGATGCTGCTGCTGTGTGTGTTTGTGTGTGCATATATATATACACACACACACACACACACACACACGCACACACACATATATATATATATATATATATTAGTTTATGTATATATTAATATTATCTCAGTTTTAAAAAAAAACCTTTGACAATGTAAATATGTTAATAGTTACCAGAGGTAGCAACATTACTCTAGAAACCAAGATATCACAGCCGTTTTACAGGTAGAGATACCAAGTTAAAGTGATACAGTTTGAGAAGATATGAATAATAATAATAATAAATGGAGCAAAACGCATATAAATAAAAGTTGGTCCTAACTATGATATTAATGTCATCTACATATCTGCTGTAAAGTAGAAGAGTTGTGGACCGTTCTGCTAACATATGTTTGAGTTTTCTGTCCCACCAGGTCATGAAGAGGCCGGCCACATCTCCAGCTACACCAACGCCGATGGCTGCACCTTGAACCTGCATGTATAGTTTTTTGTTGAACTTTACTATGTGGTTCTTCAAGGTGGTTTTTATACTGGCCCCTATTGCGTGTGCCATCATTTCCTTCACCTGATTGTTGTTCTCAGGGCTTTGGGTGGGTGCAGTCCAGCCACTCCAGCGGTCAGTGGTGCTTCTTTTTCACTGCTGAAATGATGGTGGGTGGTCTTCCCCCTCTGTGGGCCTGGTGGGGGCAGAATCTACTGAGGTCATGGTCATCCAAATAGTTACTGTCGTAGCTTAGTCTGAGGAGGAGGCCCAGTTCCCTCGTGTTGACCTTGCGGAACTCCAACTTCACTCTCACAGATCACCTGAATGCATATCCCCACAGCAAAATCTATGTCTATAGATGGGTAGAGTGAAATCACATCCATACTACCCACTACACAACCTGTGAGGTCGTCGGAGTAGTTGCAAGTACTGATTCTACTGAGGAAGATCTTCCATGCTCACACAGACATCTGGAGACGTCTCTATGAGAGGTCGTAATACTTGTGAGAGGAAGTAGGACAGTGTACAGATGCTGGAGATATTTGCTCCACAAACTGGTCTGGTTGGAGGTCCCATGACAGGGTTTATGTAGGGTTTGTGGTCTTTGAGTAACCCATATAGTGTAGGAATGTCGTTTTTGGTAGCTTGGAAATTGTGTGCTGTCCTTTTTGTAGGTTGGAGTATGTTGCACCACATTCCCATGTGTGCGTTGAGGATTTTTTTTCCACTTTTTCATGTTCTTGTGTAACTTCTCTCATGTTACTGATGTGTTGTTGCATGGTTTGGACATAATTCTGATGGCTGTCTATTGACAGTCTGCCAGACTTGTCTGTAGGGAGGCACACTAATTCCCTGTTCCTAATTCGCTGTCTCAGTTTATGTAGGCCTCTGTCAACAGAGGAGCTGATTTGGTGGGTCCCCTCCTCACTATGTTTTTTTAGTGGATTTGTTGTATTAGTCTAAGATATGTCAGAGTCTA
>NC_142956.1:4871-9871 GCF_046866305.1 Octopus bimaculoides
TTAAGACATTCGCTCTCTTTCTTCTTTCCCATTTCCTCTCACGCTTTTACATAGTGTTGGTGTATTTGTTGATTGTGTGAGGAGGGGTCGACTGTCTTGTGCTTTCTCTCCACCTTAAGCAGGATCAGCAATGCCAACAGTAAGGAACATGTTCTATTCAGACCTTAGGGGGTCCAAATTGTCCTGTTCGGATGGACAAGTGTTTAAGGAAGAAGAAAGATTTGCTGAAGTGACAGAAGTCACAAAAAAGGAGGTGGACCTGACAAACATGGAGAAATATGAGAAGATGGCACGTAGGATCGGTGGTGATGCTAAGTTGTCCCTACTCCAGAAAGTATTGGAAAATATGGGTAAGAAAACGGTAAATATATAAGGTGTACTCAGTGGAAGAAAGGAAAATTGAAAATGTTGAGGCAGAGGAAGCAGATTTGGAACAATTGTGGTTCAAGAAGGCAGGAAAAGCAAAAGAATATGCTGTAACCACAGTAACCTACATATCTTGGAAGAAGGACTTCCAGGATTAGGGTGGAGAGAATCCCACCAGAAACAGATGTGGCTTGGGTTATGGCGGCTGTTCTTCTCGGAAGTAAAGAAGAAATAGCCGTCCTGCAGGCCACGAAAACAGAAAATTCTGTATGGAAAGAGCAAACATTGGACCTGATCATATTGGGTATTGGCAGAACCACTGAAAATAAGGTGGAAACGGTGACCATTGGAGACGTAGTGTTGAGAGTGGGGGTGGAGGGCAGAACCCCTCGTTGCTTTAAATGTGGCTAAAAAAGGCCTCTGCAGAAGCAGAGAAGTCAGGAAGAAGTTAGAAAGGGGCCGGAGAAGGTGCAACAGGAAGAAAAGAGAAACAAAGAACAGTGGATGGTAGCTGAAGGAAGAGGAAGAAAGGACAGATTGAATTAGAACCCCAAGCCATACACCCCGCCCCACCCCACCTTCTCAGACACCCCCTCCGCCCATTCCCCTCCGATACAAAGCAAGAGAAAAAAAACAAATACAAAAAAACACAAGGCTCAACAGGCTCCCCCCCTCCCACTGGAAATTGTTTCGCGCGTGTTTGAAAGGCGTAGACCAGGAAGGGATCCAGAAGAGAACAAAATGGAGAACTGCAAGATTTGTGCATGTCGATGGATGGACAAAACACTCAGGTGTCCGAAAGCCAAAAAAACGACGAAATATTGAGATTGAGGAGGGGTTATAAGTGTTGGAAGGTGAAATGTGATTTAAAGACGATATCAGACCATATAAAGTACGACGAACTGACCCAGAGATACTCCACAGCCATTACAAGCCTTCAATTCCATTACAACTTTCTCTCTCTCTCTCGAGCTATAGAAAGACGAATACACACGTTATATACCTACAGACATCTATATAAACACACATGTAATAATAAACTGACACGTTTCCGAAGAAACCTTTCACTAAAAAACACATTTTCGAAGGTGAGGGGCGTGACTGCATCCGCCCCCTTTTTCTTTAAACATGTTTTATAAATGACATTTGGCAGAAATACGTTTGAAAACAATAATAAACGAATGCTGAAATTATAAAAATTAGTAGTACCGAAGTCTGAACAAAAGCAAAAGCATGTTAGTGTTTTGTTTTGTCTTTTTTGAAACAAGCGAAAGCCAATTAAAAGGAAATCTCTTTGCCTTACCTTGTTCGAAAATGTCTGCGATTCAGCAGAAGACATCAGCTGTGAAATGGTTTTGGCTTCTTTTGCAAGAATTTTTCAGCGAATAACTTGTATTTTTCGATTTTCTGGAGATAGAATTACAGAATAAAGGTGAATTTTGTGGTTTATGCTTTGTCGGGTGTTGAACGAGAGAAATGTTTGAAATTTACACCTTTTTTTTCCCACACATTCCAATTCACCGCCGTTAATTGGCGAACACACCTGCTATCGCGCACGCGCACGCGAGTCGTGACTAGTCGATCCTACAATAACAATCTATTGCCAATGCATGTATGCACAAAACATGCAGGACGGTTTGTTTTGGGTTTTTTGAAGAAAGGAAATAAAACACATTGTAAACAAAACGCAAACACCCTCATACATGTTTTGTGCGTGGCGCACGCGCGCTAGGTAGTCGTAGGATCCACTAGTCACGTCTCGCATGCGCGGATGCGCGCCCTGGATCCAATCTTCTTGAATCGTACCTTGATATTATGTTTTCATTTCAAAATAAAACCAACAAAAATAATCTCCCATAATCTTTACCTCCGCTGATTTTTACATGCCCCGATGACCGATCTAAGAAATTTGGGGAACGATTTACCGTCTGGTGAATGGAACCGAGTCTATGCAGATTCCAATAGCTTGCCAAATTGTCAGTCATAAATTTTCTGCAAGAACGTTTTGTCTGATAACATTCTCCAACATCTCTGCACTCCTATCGAGTAGACGTTGAAGAAATCCTTTTTCTGGTTGTGGTGTCATAACATCCAACAACCCAAGTTTTGCGACACAAGTGAGATCGCTGCCAGTGCCCCTGGACTGGCTCTTGTGCGGGTGGCACATAAAAGACACCATTTTGAGCGTGGCCGTTGCCAGTACCGCCTGACTGGCCTTCGTGCGGGTGACACGTAAAAGCACCTAATACACTCTCTGAGTGGTTGGCTTAAGAAAGGGCATCCAGCTGTAGAAACTCTGCCAAATTAGATTGGAGCTTGGTGTTGCCATCCGGTTTCACCAGTCCTCAGTCAAATCGTCCAACCCATGCCAGCATGGAAAGCGGACGTTAAACGATGATGATGATGATGATGATTGAATGTGTGCAAGCAGACGGTTTTTTCATTGGCAATATGTTTTGTTTTCAGATAATCTATAATGTTCTCTGGTGCAAAGTACAATAAAAGTTGCAATCTGGGTGCACTCAATGTAAAATAAATTCGGAAAAATAGCAACAACTGCTTCTTTTTAAAGGGTACAAATATTGGGAAGAAGATGATGATGAGTGTTGCTGATGTGATGTTCACACACACACACACACACACACACACACACACACACACACGTAGATAAACCTAGACGAAGTCCCAGTTTGGAAGTATGTTTAAAGCTTTTAGAAGACGTATGACGGAGAATTATTCAATATCGTGTTTGCTTCTATAAGAATCGCTTACTTTAAAGCGAAAAAACAAGACCAACGTATACAACAGGTGTGTAGAACCTGCTGTTTCGCTTGTTTTAGCCGTTCATAAGTGATCTATAAGTAAACATTTCATACAACGACCATGACGATGTCACCTTTTCTATCCGAGTATCGACCTTCAAAGGCATCCATCATCACCTTCATTCACTCTATCTCTCGGCCTTTCTCTCTCTCATACGTGCGCGCACCGACACAAAAGCCTAATTTTGCTCTAACATCATGGTTCTATGCAACTGTTGCAATATCACTCTTTATGAAGGAGTTTTTCCGTTTCCATTACATTTTTCCTGGAACACGGTATCCTGCCGTTTACCCACATTTGTCTTCCTCGAATCACACCCTACTCTCTTATCTATGTATATATGTATGTATGATCCAATGGAGACCTCTACATAGTAGCCAGACCTGGTAGAAATAGCACCCAAATCTCCCTCAAATCGCACCTTACTGTTTTACCTATGTACACATGTATATACTAGCTGGGGCGGACACTGTAATTCCGGGGGAAGCAGGGCTTATCCCTTGGTTCCGTTCTCATAATTGTTTCGCTAATCCAGTAACAACAATACAAAGTATGTAGCCCTTAAAACGGTTTCTGTGCATTTACAGAGAATACTGAAGTGTCTTACACAGGATCTTGTTGTTAGGAATTCCTAATAAGTTATGAATACCCAAATTGTGAAGTCAGTCATGTAAGACCATGAAATTGGTTACCCGATAGTAAGAGTTCACATAAAGTAGCGCCGAAAAGGGCTGTAATACGTTCCCAGAGTATATAGAACATAGGGGAAAATACTAATAAGGTATGTATACTAAAATCATGAAGCATGTTACGTAATAACAGGCTAATCAGATATGAGATAATAACAAGTCAAAGTAAATAATTGTGAAAAATGCTTTTGTGTGTTCCCAGAGAATATTACCCTCAGCAGCGCTAATGTTGGTATATTCGTGAATAAGTCACTAACCGAAATAAGGGGATCTCTTGTTTAGGAAAATACTATTTACTCGTTTAAGCGATACCCTACTGATTTTACCCTTTTTACACCTGTTACCTCTTTTTTCTCTTAATATTTTTCTCGTTTTGTTTTTCTTTTTTCTCTCCTACCCTTAACCCCAACAGCTGTAGGATGCAGCCCCACCCACAACAAGGTTACATTACAAGAGTGGATGGACCCTATCGACTGTGACATGGAGGTGCAGACGGTGTGTAGCCAGCTGATAGCCCGACAGACACAACTCCAGTGAGTATCTTTACTTCGTAAAGAGGGAGGGGTTGATCAGAGAAAGACAGGGCAGAGCCCGAGGCCCTTTCCATTGTCACCAAGACAGGTGGCAGTGGAAGAGAAACAGCAAGGTATCAACTGACCCTAATAGCCCTTGCCCAAATATTTGCAATGCCATCTACAACATAGGCCTTTGTTGTGTATGAACATGGTTACAGCATCAGCGGTGGCTCTCCCGGAACAGCTGTCAACACAAAACTATTATAGAACGTTTTATATTTTATTCTTTTTCTTCTTTCAGTCATTTGACTCCACCCAAGCTGGAGCACTGCCTTGGAGAATTTTTAGTTGAATCAAATTGACCTCAACACTTGTTTTTTGTTCTTGTAAACCTGGTATATATATATATATATATATATATATATATATATATATATATATATTATATGTGTGTGTGTGTATACACACATATATTTAATTCACAATATATAACCCCAAATTAAACGTATTCCAAACGAAAAGGACCAACAAAGACAATTAAGGGAGAAACTAACACTTGGAAAACATGAAGACAGAAATAGAACTGCTTAAGCTTAGAGCCCTGAGC
>NC_142956.1:12371-69871 GCF_046866305.1 Octopus bimaculoides
TCAAAATTCTATGTTCTTACAATAAATTGATTGCAAGTATTTAAGAATGTAGACAACATAATTTCATCTTTTATATGCATCAATACATGTGTAAAATAAGTTTCATACCTATGTACATTTTTCCATCGTAGCATGGTTTTGAAAAGTAAAAGGTTTAACAGTTGGATAACCTTACTGTGACTAATTCTGGGTTTTCTACTAAAGGGTTTCTTTTTGTTTATGTCTTTTAGAGTGCAGTTCTAACAAATTATTCATTTGTACACAAACACGACAAAAGTAAATAGACACCCATAACACCTCGTCTTGTGGTTATTTTAATTTGAGCTTTATCTTTTTTTATTAATTGACATTTGTATGTTTCGTGTTCTAAATGACTGTTTAATCATGCCATGTACAAAAGAAGCCTTGGAACTGTCCGAATTACAAAGAGGCCATAGACTGGGTCAATTTCAAGGTTGACTTAGCCTAAGACCACAGAAAAACCTGGTGATTCCACTTTCTACAGTTAATAAAGTAATTGTTCAATTCCCCAGATGAAGAAGTAGTCCATATCGCCTTGCCCAGGTCAACTAAGGCCCTCTGACAGAACCCTTTGCTTTGTTAAGAGAAGTGTGGAAGATAATCCTCATTGCAAGGCCTCTGACAGAGCAGAACAAGTTGATGTCAGTCCCAGAATAGCTGACAGGTATCTCTGCAAAATTGGCTATTATGGCAGAGAAGCGAGAAGGAAGACACTGCTTCAACCAGCCAATATCAAATGGAGAAACGATTGGACAAGTGAGAGGGTAGAGAGGCCACTAACACTTTGGGACACTGTCATATTCTCTGATGTGTCCAGATTTGCTGTATTTTCTGACACTGGTCGAGTGTGGGTCTGGAGACTGTCACCAAACTTTTCATGTGAATAGATTGCAGCCAACAATGAAACTTGTGATGGTCTGGAGAGCAATCTGGAGCAATGGTCAATCGTAAATGGTGGAGTGTAAGGGATACATAAACTCAAATAATTATGTGTCCATATTGTAGAAAGAACTTCTTCCTATCTCCTCCAGTGGTGAAATGATTAAAGAACACTATTTATGGAAGATAGAGCTTTCTTGCACAGCTAAAAAGACCCAAGATTAGTTGGAAGAGAATGGCCTTAAAAAGCTTCCATGGCTAAGCCAGTTACCAGATATGAACCCTACTGAACACCTCTGAGGCATGATGGACAAGACACTTCCTAAAAAGAACAAGAAAGCATCTTTAAAGCCAGATCTTTTGATATTACTGCATGAAACTTGGCAAGAAAATCCTTAAGAAAATATTCATGTAGCCTAGTCACCTGTATTGTTAAAGCTGTTAGATCAGGTTATGAAAGTTATGGAGAGGGTCATAGCCCAACTAATTAGGGAGCGAATCAATTTAGATGAGATGCAGTTTGGGTCCGTGCCAGGTAATAGCACCAGTGATGCCATATTTCTAGTAAGACAGCTGCAGGAGAAATACCTAGCCAAGGATAAACCTCTGTACCTGGCTTTCGTTGACATGGAGAAAGCCTTTGACAGGGTCCCCCGATCCCTTATCTGGTGGTCAATGAGGAAACTTGGGACAGAAGAATGGTTAGTGAGAGCTGTGCGAGCCATGTACAGAGATGCTGCCAGTAAGGTGAGGGTTGGAAATGAGTACAGTAATGAATTCCGGGTAGAGGTAGGGGTCCACCAAGGTTCCGTCCTCAGCCCCCTCCTATTTACCATAGTCCTCCAGGCGATCACAGAGGAATTCAAGACAGGTTGCCCCTGGGAGCTCCTCTATGCTGATGACCTTGCACTAATTGCGGAGTCACTATCAGAACTATAGGAGAAGTTTCAGGTGTGGAAGCAAAGACTAGAATCGAAGGGCTTTAGAGTCAACCTAGCTAAAACCAAAATCTTAATAAGTAGGAAGGTAGATAAAACACAAACCCCTTCAGGTAGATGGCCCTGCTCAGTATGTAGAAAAGGAGTAGGTAGTAACTCTATAAGATGTACCCGGTGCAAGCTATGGACACATAAGAGGTGCAGCAATATCAAAGGAAGGTTAACTAGGAAGTTAGTTTTTGTATGTGGCAGATGTTCAGGTGCAATAAACACTGTAAAGAAACAGGAAATAACTTCTATCTCATTCCAGGGTGAAAAACTAGAGGTAGTCGATAGCTTCCGCTATCTGGGTGACCAAGTTAGTAGTGGGGGTGGGTGCGCTGAAAGTGTAGCTGCTAGAATAAGAATAGCCTGGGCAAAGTTTAGAGAGCCCTTACCTCTGCTGGCGACAAAGGGACTCTCACCCAGAGTAAAAGGCACACTGTATGACGCATGTGTACGAACAACCATGCTACATGGCAATGAAACATGGGCTGTGACTGCTGAGGACATGCGTAAGCTCGCAAGGAATGAAGCCAGTATGCTCCGCTGGATGTGTAATGTCAGTGTGCATATCCGTCAGGGTGTAAGTATCTTGAGAGAAAAGCTGAACATTAGAAGCATCAGTTGTGGTGTGCAAGAGAGACGATTGCGCTGGTATGGACATGTGGTGAGGATGGATGAGGATAGCTGTGTGAAAAGGTTCCACACCCTAACAGTTGAGGGAATCCGTGGAAGAGGTAGGCCCAGGAAGACCTGGGCTGAGGTGGTGAAGCAAGACCTTCGAATATTGGGCCTCAGCGAGGCGATGACTACTGACCGAGACCTTTGGAAATGTGCTGTGCGTGAGAAGACCCGGCAAGCCAAGTGAGATCATTGCCAGTGCCCCTGGACTGGCTCTTGTGCGGGTGGCACATAAGATGCACCATTTTGAGTGTGACCGTTGCCAGTACCGCCTCACTGGCCTTCGTAGGATTTTCTAGCGAGATCGTTGCCAGTGCCCCTGGACTGGCTCTTGTGCGGGTGGCACATAAAAGACACAATTTTGAGCGTGGCCGTTGCCAGTACTGCCTGACTGGCCTTCGTGCGGGTGACATGTAAAAGCACCCACTACACTCTCTAAGTGGTTGGCGTTAGGAAGAGCATGCAGCTGTAGAAACTCTGCCAAATTAGATTGGAGCCTGGTGTTGCCATCCGGTTTCACCAGTCCTCAGTCAAATAGTCCAACCCATGCTAGCATGGAAAACGGACGTTAAACGATTATGATGATGATGATGATTATATACATATATATATATATATATATATACGACGGGCTTCTTTCAGTTTCCGTCTACCAAATCCACTCACAAAGCTTTGGTGGGCCCGAGGCTATAGTAGAAGACACTTGCCCAAGGTGCCACGCAGAGGGAATGAACCCGGAACCGTGTGGTTGGTAAGCAAGCTAATGGGTTCACTTGTGGTTTGATTTGATTCTACAGTTGGATGCCCTTCTTGCCACCAATCAGTTTGTAAGGTGTATGTGTGTGCGTGTATATATATATATGTAACGATAATAATTTGTGTAGTTACCAGTTGTAAAGGGTAAGGTTTGATCAGGGACACAATATTATGAAATGTCGGAGTTTGTTGTTATAATGGCAAGTTGTAGGATGTGAAAGATGAACAATGCTTGAAGTTTTAAGGAAGTGTTTGTTTACCATTATGTTACAATACCTTGCCTCGACGGACAGGTTCTGATAGATCCAAAAGCATGCGAAGTAAAGTTTGTGTTTGTGTCCTATTTCATTGTTTAGTAGTAACTACAGAGAGAGATAGAATGATGTTGTAAGAGAAGAGAATTAGAGCTCGTAGGGTTGTGGGACGTTGTCTCACAGTTGCTGACAGTAAACTTCATTTCTCCCTCTGGCCAAGGTTCTAGCTGGTCAGCCAGACTTTGTTCTCACTGAGTCGGTTGGATGGTTTGACTGAGGGCTGGCAAGCCAGGAGGCTGCACCAGGCTCCAATCTGATCTGGCAAGGTTTCTACGGCTGGATGCCCTTTCTAACACGAACCACTATGAGAGTGTAGTGGGTGCTTTTATATTCCACTGGCACAGGAGCCAGTCAGGCAGCACTGGCAACGACCACGCTAGAATGCTTTTTCCTTGCCACTGGCATGGAAACAGTCAGGCAACACTGGCATCAACGGCACATGAAGGGTTCTTTTTACGTGTGTGTGTGTGTGTGTGTGTGTGTGTGTATGTATATATATATAATGTAACAAAAGAAAAAAAAATTATATGGAGTGTAAAACATCCAGTTCACAGGTACAGCAGTTGAATACCACAGACATAGGAGTATAAATTACAAATAATAAATTAAATAGAAAAATACAATTGACAATCTAACAATTTATTTACATTATAATATAAAAATTTTTGAAAAAGACAAAGCCAACAATTTGTTTTGACTTATATACAATATTTGATTGATAAACAATACATATCTCTGTACATAAGCCACTTGAGTACAATATTTCAAAAAGACACATGAAATTCTATGTTCAAGGAATGCTAAATCACAAAATATTGGTTCGAAAGCCGTATGTTTAAGAGTATTTGCAATGAAAATTCAAATACATAAAAAAACAAAATTAAAACAGATAAAAAAAACAATTATGACGTAGATCAATATTTATTATATAAATATGCCTCTACATATTCGAGAGAAAGAATTTCCAGTATATCAACTATTTATTTATTTGTGCTATTTTCTATTATATTTATGATTACCATAAGAAAACAAATGTAAATTATGAATAATAATAATATATAATAACTCTTTCTCATAGGAAGTTTAAGAGGTGTCCAATGGGAAAGCATAGTTGTGTTTGAATTAGGGTATGACTTGACATTTAAAAGTGATATTAGGAATGGTGTGGATTTAAAAATTTCATTTTTTTTTAAAGAAGTTTTTTTGTGCCGACGTAAACGCTGTGAACAAAGAAGGCAACAACTGTCTGCACCTTGCTGTAAAGAAAGTGTTTCATTCTGAGGAGGAACACTTGACCATTTTAGTTAAGTACTGCATGAAGCTCAACATGCGAAATAGAGAAAGGCTCTCTGGTGTGGTGGTTGCTAGTTATCTAGTCCACGAGAGTGGAAATTTTTACTTTAAAAGCAAGAGAATTAACTCCACTTAAAAATGCAAAGTTGAAAGAAAAATTAAAGCTATTATTCCCAGCACAGGCACCATGTAGGTTGTGTGAAGTAAAGAAATACAACATGAAATTCTATGCCTGTGGTCATGTTGTGATTTGTGGGGAATGCTTTTCCAAAATTCCTCTGAAATGATGTCTAGGGTGCCAACTACTTATAAGAATCCCACGTTGGCACCTACATCAGAAAGTAAACCATAGTAAGTTGAGACTCCAAAGATTGAAGAGAAGCAAGTTCAAACAGTGGCAGTTGAGACTCCAACGTGTATGGAGGAGGTCCTGACGACATCACAGACAGTTGAATCTGCAAAGGTTGAGGACAAGAAAGTACAGACTGATTCACAACCATTAGAGGTTCTATCCCTGTAAGTTGGTTCTCAAAACCTGGAAGAGAAACATCTCCTGAAGGTGGCACATCAGTTAGGAAGTAATTGGCAGCAAGCTGGTATTTTCTTAGGAATTAAAACTATTGACCTGGAAGTTATCAAGCATAACTATCCCTTCGACATTGTAAGACAGAGCTACCAAATTCTATGCAAATGGTTTCTAAGTTGTAATCCAAAAAAACGGATACACAAATCACTAAAAGAAACTGAGTGTTTCACTGCATTTGAATGTTTATCATTAGACAAAGAAGTGGGGTCTGTGTAAATGTTGCTACTCTTTATTCTCAGGCGCAACTTCACTAAACAGAGACCCAGGATTAAATTCCTTCAGCCAGAAGGAATTCTTAAATGTAAAGAACCCAGAGCCACATGGCCCAATATGTTCTTCGTTAAGATGGTAAATTGTGAATTGAAGAGGATTCACCAATTAAATCCATCAGACCTCTACCATATTGAGACTCCTTTAATAGTTTGGCTCCCTTATTTGGCATTAACCTTTGAAGTATTTAAAAAAGATTTATCACGTTTTACAACATTACCCCTCAGCAGACTGAGAGTCGATAGTAAAACAAACGAAGAAGATGGCACCCTACCAAAACTGTGACTCCTAAGGACCTGCCTTCATTGACCCCCACCAACAACTGCATCACTTTCTTGGCTTCATTTTTTTACCAATGTTTCATCTTTCACTGCCCTAGATTTCTGCCTCAACTTCGCAAATTTTATCCAGCAATGTTTAAGGAAGATGATTCTGGCTGTTTCTGATTGACTCAGGTCTGGTCTTTCGCTGCTGGGAAATACTTTCCTTACAGCATCTTGTCATCATGATGCAAGCAGATCCCTTTTTCCAGTTGCTACGACAACCTTCACCTCATTTGCTACACCATAGAGCAGGTAGGAAAAATTCCTGGCAAGGGTGGGGCACTAGTGAATTTAGACCAGTCTACAGCATTCGATACGGTTGACCATCGGTATCTGGTGGGGGTCAGACTGGGCTCGACTTTCTATGGCTGGATCAATGCTATGTATATCATTGATCGAATCAATCGTCCAGGTGAACGGTCTCTTCTCAAAGCCATTTGCAATCAAGCATTAAATTTGCCAGGGCTGCCCCCTGTTGCTGCTTCTGCATGTATTAGCTCTTGAGCCACTGCTGCGGAGGTTGAGGACTGTGGGGGAAGACCGCATGATCTACGTTATGGTAAGGGAGCAACAGCATATGTGGATGAAGTCACCATCCTCGTGTCTAATGAAGGGCAGCGACCTCGTGAAGAAGACCCCATTAAAAAAAATATGAAGCAGTGGCAGGGGCAAAAGTCAACCAGCCTAAATCAGTCGGGCTTGCAACTTGGAACCTGCAGGGGCAGGTCAATGCCTCCCAACAGCATCGTTTGATGAAAGGCCCCCTTAAACTGCTCAGGGTCTGCTTTGGAAATAGGTAAATCAAATTCTTCTGCATTGCAATTTCAGTTGATTCCAATACATTTGCCGTGACATCTCCACTGGTTTTACCAGACTCTTTTTGTGCCAGAGAAACAGAGTAACCCATGAATGTATGTCCTGGCCAAACAAAATGATTGCTAATACACACTGCTGGCATGTTCCAAAGTCCCGTCGGTGGGAATTGTGCCACCGACGGAGGAAGTTGTAGCCTCGAACAAATGGAGGAACAATATTTGGTTTTCTCCAGAAGGTGAGAGGAGGCGTTGGGAAAGCTTTTTTACAGGGTTTGTCAATGGAGGAGACATAGCCTGAATGAACTCCTTCCCTGAGGATATATTGTGCTTCCGATCGTGGCACTGTTGGAGTGTCTAAGTGGCACTTCGGGTCAGAAGATTGTAAGAGGATGAGTGCCTCATACTGAAGGGGCATGTGGCCCATGAGAGGAGTTGTAAGAGGCAGGTGCTTCATTTTAAGGACATGGTGTCGTCTGCAGTAAGAGGCTTAGTACCTCATTGTAAGGAGCTTGAGTCCAATAAGAAACTGTGCTAAGAGGTTTATTGCCTCAAATATGTAAATTATAAAAGAACAATGTTTTAGAGAAGCAGAGTTCGGCAGGGGACTTCTGCCTTCTTCCATTAATATCATCGTGTTCATCATTCATCTCATCAATGTCTTTGTCCAGCCCGCAGCTACTCCATCTATGTACGGCTTTCATAGCCAATATAATGAAATAAAGTAGCTCATTTTCATTATCATTCATTTATATCATAAGTTGTTTTTTTTTTTTCTAATTGTTATATGTCCCCACTGGCCCCCTTGTGGGTAATAAAGAAATCACTCCTCATTCGTTAAGTCCTTGTTATATAGGACCTTATAAAATATCTTCAAGAACAGAAAAGACAATCATATTAGATGCTGAAGGAAAACCAGAAACAGAAAATGTGGATAGAGTCAAGGAGGCTTTCGTCAAATCCATCCGGAATTCAAGAACATGAAAATATAATTGTAAAAAGATACCAAAAACATGTGATCTCAATATTAAATTAAAACAA
This sequence comes from Octopus bimaculoides, assembly GCF_046866305.1. Taxonomy (NCBI): domain Eukaryota; kingdom Metazoa; phylum Mollusca; class Cephalopoda; order Octopoda; family Octopodidae; genus Octopus; species Octopus bimaculoides. The sequence continues at coordinate 20,328 of NC_142956.1, forward strand.
TAGCATCGAGGCTATCATCCTGAAATGGACAGGCCACAAACGCAAGAATGAAAGAAACCAAGCTACTGCGTCAGATTTTATCTGGTGACCACTGTGTGGCCATCCATGCCACTGATACAAGGATCAGCTGAGGCAAAGCCTAAAACTGACCGACATCAATCCCAAAGCCTGGGACATTGAAGCTGAGGAAAGGCCGTGGTGGTACCAACTGCCCTACAGAAACAGATATTACATGAATTTCGTAGTGGACACCTGGGGATGTCGAGAATGAAAGCTTTGACAAGGAGTTATGCGTCTTGGCCGACACTGGACCAGGACATTGAAAATTTGGTAAAATCTTGTAGAGGTTGTGTGCCAGCAGCCAAAGCACCACAAATACCAATCATGGCCTGAGTCCATTGTCCAGAGTACATATAGACTACACTGGACCAGTGAATGGCGCCTACTACATTGTTGATAGCCTTACCATGTGACCGGAAGTATGTAGGTGCGGTCAACCTACCACGAAGGTAGCAAAGTTCCTGCATGAACTTTTTTGCTCAATACAATGTTCCAGACACCACAGTATCGGACAATGGAACATAATTTACAGGATGAGTTCAAGAAATTGTATAAAATGCATGCAATCAAGCACACGTTTACTCCGCCCTACCACCCAGGGTCAAATGGGCAAGCAGAATGATTTGTAGATACTTTGAAGTAAGTGCTAGAGAGAAAAAAAAAATTAGGCAATGACGAAATGCTAAATAAATTCTAAATATCAGTTCAGGCAAGTCACCTGCAGATCTAATATGTTCGATTGAAAAATTAAATTGATCTTTGAGAAATTGTTGCCAAAGGAAGAAAACGTACAGAGTAAACAAAAAATGTTTACAGAGACAAAGTCCATTTCAAAGTATACAAGAATGGTAAACAGAGGTGGCAGGATTAAAAGAATTGGTAACATGTAATTTACTTTCATTTTTGTAGGACTATTCCTTGTCACTTTTTTTTATAACAGTAACCAAAAATATACTGCAGTCTCTACAAGCCCAAACATCACACAAAATGGTAATTTATATAAATAGTATTATAGAAAAAAAATCTGAAGTTCTAAAATAACTAAAACATAAAATAAAATTAAAAATTTTAAATTTCGACACCTCACAGGATAAAGGTGGTTTGTTTGTGTGTGTGTGTGTGTGTGTAAGAAAAAGATATTTACTAACAGATAATTATGTTATCAAAACAATTTATCAAATGCCCTTTTCATTCCTACTGGGATCGATACCATTTAAGTCTAATTTGAGGATCCACAGGGGTTTATGGGGGTGGGACTTGCATAATTGTACAAGATATTTGCAGAACACAAATTCATAAAAATTTTCAACATCAAAAAAATTTTTTTAAATTATCAAACTTTACGTGATGTCATTCAACCCATAATTAATAACAGGCCGTGCGCATATGCACAAGTTTTAAAAACATTTTGAAATTAGGGTGAATGATGGTGGTCTTGGTACTAGTGGAGGGGGGGGGGGGACACCACATGCAAAGTCACCATCATCAATTAACCCCAATGAGCAGCACTGCAAATCAATCTCCAATGCTTCTTCATGCCTGTCTACTCGTTCACTCTCACTCCTTGTACATAACCACACGTGTGTGTGTGTATATATATATCTATATACATATATATATATATATATATATACACACACACACACACACATATATGAGTTTTTTTCAGTTTCCATCTAGCAAATCCACTCTGAAAGTTTTGGTCAGCCCATGTGGTTGTGAAGCAAACTTCTTAACCACAGAGCCACTCATGCAGACAAGGACAAAATAGATACAGGACTCAAAAAATAACACAAATATCAAGAGACAAAATCGTCCTGAATCTCTCAAAATATTAGCAGCCATTGCAGGTCTCTGCAGTCAACTCGGAATTTCCTTTGAGAACAAGTGTGGACACACCGGCTATGGAGATGAGCACTCGTTTGAGTTTGGTCTGACCAACAGCACATTTCTCGGAGGCTCTCAACAAGCTATGAATCTGCAAAGGAAATTCAGTGAAGTGGCTTAAAATATTACAAACCAACAAAAGAAAAAAAGAAAAGAAAAAGAAACTCTACACCATTTTGATACCAACATACCTAATCAAACTGATCTTTGTTCTACAATACTAACTTCCTATTTCACAGCGATTTAAAGTTTAACAGAGGGGGCGGGGGTACAACCACACCAATGTTCACAATCAGTTATAAACTCTAAATATTCACCAAGAAGATTCATAAAATGTGAGACTTTTTTTTTATATATATATATATATCAGGTTTTTAAATAGAAACTTACCTTCTAACATTTCTGCTGTGTGGAAATGAAACAACAACAACAAAAAATAATAAAGCTTTGGATGTTTTTTTTTTAAATAAGTGAGTAAAATACCATATCAAAGCATTTTCAATGTTAGTAAAGAAAGAGAAGTCAATAAAACTTGACATTCAGAAAGAAAACGAATTGCAAATTGCAATAACATACTACCATACCTGAACGAGCTGGGAAATTTCATCGGAGACCTCCACTTGAGTTGCTTCTGGCCGAAACACTTTGTTTCATTTTCTTCTGGACATCTCAACAACTGATGTTGACAAACTGTGTATTAGAAATATTGATCTTACTTAAGTTTCTGTGTAAAGGTAGTATGGGTGGTCTTTCAAAGGTTTTCTATAAGAAACATGGTGACTACAAATGGTAAAGGAAGGAGTAATAGAAACAGGACTCATGGATTACTGTTAACCACTAATTCAGTCTCTGCAAATAGCCGGACTGGAAGCCAGTGGTTGTTGTTGAAACTAACAGCAAGTAAAGTAATCTCTTGAGGCTCTAGAGTTCTAGTCGTTGGAGACATCTACATAGCTAGAAACAGCTGCCAAATCACGCACAGATCATAGACACCTGTCTTCCACAGCGAGAAATAGCAGCCAAATCCCGCGCAGATCAAGAACATCTCTGAGGCGCCAATAAGCGAAAGTCACCAGAATTAAAAACACTGAACCATTTGAGTGTTTAGTAATTAGGCAATGCGCACCTCTTCTGAAATAGTTAGTGAAGTCAAATTATCTCCTTCCTTTAAAATCAGCTGTTGACGTGTCGTTGTCAGGTAGAAGTGGACAACAGGGTAACCACGTAATTAGGAGATGAAAAGGGGAGGGGTTAAGTGTTATCCCGGAAAAAGGGGTGGGAAAAAGTGAAGTTTAATGGGTCTGACTGAGTTAAGGGCACCTGTGAACTTGATAGGAAGAACGGGGATTCCTTCAATAAAATACAGATAATATATGAGTATATGCATATGTACGTACATGTATGTACATACCTTCATCTGACGTGGCAAAAGAACATGGACAAAATGATAAACAAGGTACAACAAACAAGCAAGCCACATAGAAACATCTCCTTCATCAGCTGCCACAATTAAAACACAGGCGTTTCGAAGAATTAAGGCAGTACGCATCGTTAAACTATTTTCGTGGAGGGTAGTGGCGGACGGAAAACAAGACAGGAAAACGAAACGGTGAATAAACAGACAAGCATAAAGGCAGTGCAGCCATACATATATATATGACAGACAGACAGACAAATAGACAGACAGACACAGACAGACAGACAGATAGACAGACAGAGAGATAGACAGAGACAGACAGACAGATAGATAGACAGACAGACACAGACAGACAGACAGAGACAGACAGACAGACAGACAGATAGACAGACAGGCAAATAGACAGAGACAGACAGACAGACAGACAAATAGACAGACAGACACAGACAGACAGACAGATAGACAGACAGACAGAGAGACAGACAGACAGACAGATAGACAGACAGACACAGACAGACAGACAGACAGACAGATAGACAGACAGACACAGACAGACAGACAGATAGACAGACAGAGAGATAGACAGAGACAGACAGACAGATAGATAGACAGACAGACAGAGACAGACAGACAGATAGATAGACAGACAGACAGACAGAGAGATAGACAGACAGACAGAGACAGACAGACAGATAGATAGACAGACAGGCAGGCAGGCAAACAGACAGACAGGCAGGCAGGTAGACAGACAGACAGGCAGGCAGGCAGACAGACACGCAGGCAGACAGACAGACAGACAGACAGAGAGAGAGAGAGATTGCTAAGTTACAGGGACCTCAACACATCAACATCCGTTGTCAAGTGATGGTGGAGGGGGGGGGGGCAAACACAGATACAAAGACACACACACATACACCCACAGATATATATGTGTGCGCGTGCGCGCATTTTTCTTTTCCTATTCTTACGGAGAGCTCAGAACGTCCAGGATCTGAATGTTCAACCCCCCCCCCACCACCACCCCCCCCTCCCGTTCCCCAGCGCGTGCAGTTTTCTCTTTTTCCCTTCCAATTCGTTCCCAGTTTTTTGACACAAAATTTTTTTTATTTGTTTTTGAACTCGGCTTCAAACATTCATAGTTTTAAACCCTTTTTATTCCCTTAAAAAGTTGTTTTGGGGGTTACATTTTTGTATGTCGAAAATGTGCAATATCTGATGCATTTAGTTCTGCAATTTGTTTGCACGGGAAACCTGCCCTTTGTGGCGAATTTACCGATATTATCTAATATTATTTACGGCTTTACTTCGCCATTTTTTGTCGTTTCTCAGACTCGAGAACGAAGGCCGGTCTCCATGGCAACTCTCTCTTGGCGAGGTTCGTTTCCTTACCCTCCCCTCACCACGGCTTCACGAAAGAGGTAAGAAGGGGAAGGGGGGAGGAGAAGAAGTGTGACGCGAACAGGTGCAGGTGTGAGCAGAGAACGCCGACACCGTTGCCACCAGCAACAACAACAGCGACATCGTCGCAAAGGCTTTGAACTTAGAAGAGAAACGCCAACACCACCACCAGACAGACAGACAGACAGACAGATAGACAGACAGATAGACAGACAGACAGACAGATAGACAGAGACAGACAGACAGATAGACAGAGACAGACAGAAAGACAGACAGATAGGCAGGCAGGCAGGCAGGCAGGCAGGCAGACAGACAGACAGACAGACAGAGAGAGAGAGAGATTGCTAAGTTACAGGGACCTCAACACATCAACATCCGTTGTCAAGTGATGGTGGAGGGGGGGGAAACACAGATACAAAGACACACACACATACACCCACAGATATATATGTGTGCGCGTGCGCGCATTTTTCTTTTCCTATTCTTACGGAGAGAGCTCAGAACGTCCAGGATCTGAATGTTGAACCCCCCCACCACCACCACCACCGCCACAACCACAGCTTCACCGTCAACTGCCTCTGCCGCAACCACCACCACCACCTCCTCCTCCTATTCCATCAGTCTCCCTTGCCGAACCGCTAAGCCACAGGGACGCAAACACACCAGTATCGGTTGTCAAGTGATGTTGGGGGGACAAACACGGACACACAGACACACATATACGACGGGCCACCTTCAGCCTCCGTCCACCAAATCCACTGACAAGGCCCCGGTCGGCCCGAGCCCACAGCAGAAGACGCCCGCCCAAGGGACCGAACCCGGAACCATGTGGTTGGCAAGCGAGCCACTTACCACACATCTACGCCTTATATATATATATATACACACACACATATATATTATATATCATATATGTGTGTTTATGTATATAATATATATATATATATATATAATCATTTTCATTGCATGTTTGGGTATACATATATATATATGTATATATATATATATATATATACATATATATGTACATACATACATAGATGCATGCATATATATATATATATATATATATATATATATATATATATATATATATATATATATATACACATATATATATATGCATGCATCTATGTATGTATATATATACATACATATATACATACAGATACATATGTATCTATATACACACACACACATACACATATATATATACATATATCCATAGATGCATGTATTTAGATACATATATACACATGCACCGATATATATATATATATACATATATATATATATATATATATATATATATATATATATATATATATATATATATATATATATATATATATATGTTGTTGTACTTGGGGATGATCATGTTGCCAGTTTAGCCAATAAAAACACACGCACTGTATATTTGGTGTTAATTTTCTTTTTTTTTTTTTTTTTTTTCAGCTTTATATTACATTAATCTTAATCTTAATCTTATTTCGGCCAGAGTTCTTTCGTCACACTTCTGTGACCTCATCAGTGGTCCTTTGTTTCCTTCTTTCTTATGTGTGTCTCACCTTGCTAACTATCAGCCATTTTGTATTTTGTATTCCTATTGTATGTGTCTACGCATGCGTGTCTTTCAATGTGTCTGTGTCTTTTGTAAGTGCATGTGTGTGTATGGGGAGTGTCTGTATCACCTATATTCTCTGTTAATACATGTTCGTTTGTATTTGTTTTTATTTATTTATTTGTTCATGTGTGTGCTTTTTTATCTACTTTTTTATCTACTTTCTTTATGGCTGTAACCTGAGAACTGCATGCATTGGACGAAATGTTGTATATGTCTCTTTAATTCTGTAGGGTTGCAGGAGACATTCGCATTACTCTGACGAGGTCTGCCATCAATATGTTGAATTTGGCATTGTCCGCAATAGCCGAGTTCCGGTGGATCAGGTATTTGGAGGCCATAGGTTTTGTATAGTGTGAATGGAGGATTCTGGTTTTATTATTCTTAGTTTCTAGCCAGAGTTCAGTATCTAATACAGGTAATCTATGGTTAGGGTGTTTAGTAGGGTAGTCTATCGTAACTTTAATACTCTGGTGGATGGAGTTAGCTATTTGCTGGATGCTCTCCATAGTCTTAGTTTCTATTTCTATTTCAGGGGTACTCTCTTGTGGGGGTGTCTTTACCACTAAGTTGATATCAAGTAATATAAAGCTGAAGCAAATTAACACCAAATATACAGTGCGTGTGTTTTTATTGGCTAAACTGGCAATATGACCATCCCCAAGTACAACAACATCTGTTTCAACACACGATTACACATCAAAAATCTTGCAAAACAAATATATACATATATATATATATATATATATATATATATATATATATATATATATATATATATATATATATATATATGTAAGGATATATATAATAGCAAACGCATCCGTCCTTTGGACGATTTAAGTTGCTTTGGTGGTATTTTTTTTCACCAAATAATTGAACTACTGAGAAGGCTTATGAATAGCATGGCAGTCTATGTTTCTGATTAACCTAGGAATGGGAGATCGAATTGAAGGCTGGATATTGTGGAGATCTCGCGCTTTAATTATCATAGCACATATAAGTTGGCAAGCGATGAAAAGTTAAGCGACTGAAGTGTTTTGGGAGTAGATTACAGATAATGACTCCAAAATATAGTTGTTTTGTATGAAAGCGAAGTTCCTTGTCAGAAACAGCCACATAAACGGTGGAAAGAAATTGAAGAGAGACATTGAGACTTCCCCTCTGCGAGTTTAACAGCAAAGGGAGCTATTTCTTCAGAGAGATAAGCTAACAAAAGCCCCTTTATTCTGTCTTCCGACATAACCTGCACGTAAACAGCGAATGCCGCATAAAGTTAAATTGCTTAGGAGCTTTCTGAAAGATACGTAGCGTCTTCGATAGTGAAAGCAAAACTCAGCAGAGTTATGATGTAAGACCCCCTCATGTGCTAAGACCCCCTCATAACTTTTTTTCATTTTTACAAAATTTGTTTCAATTCTGTCTGCTCTTTTACTTGTTTCAGTCATTTGACCGCGGCCATGCCGGAGCACCGCCCTTTAGTCGAGCAAATCGACACCAGGACCCACTCCTTGCAAGCCCAGCACCTATTCCATTGGTCTCCCCCTGCCGAACCGCTAAGTTACAGGGCACATAAACACACCAGCATTATTGCTAGAAATTCACATGCTAGAAATAACAGCCAAATCTCACAAAACTACGATGACATAATGAAAGAAACAAAAGAAAATATGTAATCAATCGACTCACCTTTCTGCAAAGATTTCCTGCCGTAATATGACAAAGTGAAATTAAAGTGTTCATTTAAGGAGATATTGAAGCAGCTTGCCCCAGAGGAAATAATAATAGATTTTTTTGAAAAAAAAAATATATATATATATATATGTATGTGTTTGTATTTGTCCTTGCCTCACCGCTTGACAACCATTGTTTGTGTGTTTACATCCCTGTAACATAGCAGTTCAATAAAAGAGACTGATAGAATAAGAATAAGTACTATGCTTAAAAAGACAATAAATAAGTCCTGGTGTTGATTTGTTCAACTAAAATTCTTTAAGGAGGTGCTCCAGCATGGTCGCAGTCAAATGAGTGAAGCAAATGAAAGAATATGTTCCACCACCACTGCCCCCTGATAAACGAAGACCACCACTCACCGTATCGGTTGACTTTGGGTCAAGACAAGACACTGTGGTCAGACAGTGATTGACACAGTCCAAAATTATGTCCACCCACGGCATGTTGACATACGTAGGTGAACAGCTGGACACACGATACTTGAGACGGCACACTTCGTCAAACTGCTTCTCCACATGGTGTATATGGTGGCGCACCCTGGTGGAAGATAAAAAAGAACATGAATGTGATTGAGGGTAGATATGGAGTCCTATGTGTTAGTGCACAGATTGCATTTCAATTGAATCTCCTGACAACAATGCCAGCTTCATATAACCAAGCTATCCTTCTCCCTGGAGACTAGCTTACGGTTTACCCCTTGTTTAGATAACTATTACTTCCAAAGTCCCCACAAGCTATGAAACATGTGTGACTTGGGTTTTTTCTACTCCATTCCCTAATTTTGGATGTTTATTCGCATTTCAAGCAACCCCCAACTGCTAACCATAAATTATAAAATAACCTTCAACAAAGCGTTAGTACGAAGCAGTGCTTTAGGTTTGAACAGAATTTAGGTTAGTTTGAAATATGTTTATTACACATTTCATCTGCTTAAAGGCAAATACATTGCAGTTATTGTGGAGAATAAATTTCTCTTATGATAAAAAAAAAAGGTATGAAAAGAGGGGTTTGTTCTGTGTCACCCTCTTTCAGAAATCTCAGAGGTTTTGGAGACTGGATTTTCATCCGGTTGAGCGAAGGAGACCCAGATGAGCATGATCAAGTTTTAACAAGCAAAATGCTGACAAACAACAACAACAGGGTCAATATATTTCTGGCCCTTACCTTGACACAAGATCCACTGCAGATTTTCCGGATGTTTCCAAAGTCACGGAACGGATGTAGTTCCAAACATCTTGCTCAGCCTGGGACCATTTCTCACTGGTGTCATCACCGAAAGTGAACGGAGGAAGTGTGAGGGACCGTAAAGTGTCCCTTACAAACAGGAGATGTTCTGGAGAGTTCCAGTGAATAGGGGGTAGATCTGAAGGGGAGGAAGAAATGGGAGGAAAGGAAAAAAATTAAAACAGAAGTTTAAATGATAGTCATACAGGAGATTGAAGTAATAATAATAATAATAATGGTTTCAAATTTTACCACAAAGTCAGCAATTTTGTGCCTGACCGGTTTCTATGAAACCAACCCACCCATGCCAGTATAGAAGGCAGACAGTAAATGATGATGATAATGATATCTATATATATATATATATATATATATATATATATATATATATATATATATATACACACACACATACATACATATCATATATATATATTAGTTTATGTATATATCAATATTATCTCAGTTTTAAAAAAAACCTTTGACAATGTAAATATGTTAATAGTTACCAGAGGTAGCAAAATTACTCTAGAAACCAAGATATCACAGCCGTTTTACAGGTAGAGATACCAAGTTAAAGTGATACAGTTTGAGAAGATATGAATAATAATAATAATAAATGGAGCAAAACGCATATAAATAAAACTTCCTTTAATTCCTACACATGTTTTAAAATATATGAGAGAGCTCTTCTACAAAGAAGTAAGAGCTGCTGGAATACCTCATATATTCCTCTTCAAGGGAATCCACAAATAAACATATGAAAGCAAGACAAATGCGAAATGATGAGGTAACTTACGAGCTAAGATGTTACATGGTCAGTGACAGTTAGAAACGTTTGTTTACATAGAGATATAAAGGGATCAATGATATTATTCCATGGGCTTTAGGAAGAAGAACCATTGTTTACATAGAGATATAAAGGGAGGAGGTTGTAAACGTGAGGCTAAAGGTTTAAATTGAATGAATGATTGAAATGTGGGGAGGAAATTTGCTGAGTGAAAAAGATGGAGGAAGGGAGATAACTAAGGGAAAACCTCAAATTAAACATATACTATATAAGGAAAACGAATTAGATATTTATATGAAGTGAAGAAAGTGAAGAAAAATAAAACATCATAGCCTAGTAATATATTATATTATATTATTATACGGATATTAACGTTAGTTAATGGGAAAACAGGGTTCAGGATATTTATTGGAGAAGTAATAATGATAATAATATACATGTTTACAAGAAGAAGAATAGAAATACTTATTTGAAGTCACCGGGGTACGATCAACAGCCTGTGTGGCATTACTAAGAAGAAATAACTTAGCTAACTGCAGAAGGGGAAAATAAAGCACTAGTAGTGAATGAGGCAGAAGTATATATCTATATATATATATAAAATGTATAGTTTTAGGGAAAATAACCAAGTTTCAAGAACTCATCGATGAAAATTCACCATCACATATAGAAAAATTAACAATCAAAAGCACAATAAATGAGTAGAATATAAAACAAAGTAAATATCATAAGATAAAGATAATAAAGATAATAAGATAAAGATAATATAATAATTATCTTTATCATTTGATATTTACTTTGTTTTATATTATACTCATTCATTGTGCTTTTAATTGTTAATTTTTCTATATGTGATGGTGGATTTTCATCGATGAGTTCTTGAAACTTGGTTCTTTTCCCTAAAACTATATATTTTATAGATATTTTAATCTATAAAGCTCAATTTAATTTTGATCTTTTATAAATTGATTTTAATTGAGTTTTTACCTGTAATTTTGGATTTTGTCCCTAATATTATTGTATATATATATATGTATATGTACACATACACACATATATAAAAGACACAGGTTGTGTGCCATCAAAACTCACCGTTGTCGTGTGTCCCTTGTGCTGTGGCATCTACAAACTCCGTGACAGGCCAAGAGTAGCTGGTCAATACGGAGTCGGTAACGCAGTCAATCAAGTGTCGAAGGATGGAGTTGTAGAAGTCAATGGTGACATCTGGGGGCTGAGAGGGGAGAGAGAGAGAGAGAGGCTTTCGATGAAACATTCAGGACACACAAATGTTCAGAGAAAAACAGAAAGATGGATTTAGAGGTGAACTGGTTCACACATTAACATATAGACACACACAAGCAACTACACAGGTTACCAACACACACATACACACACAATCGAAAGGCCACATACATAGATATAGGCAAACACACACACACACACACAGAATAACACTTAAAGTCATACATACTTTCACAAACATAGATGCATATATACACACTGAGAGTTTCACACACACACACACACACACACACAAATACATACAGACACATACAATCATACAGTCACACACATTTGCTTATACATTCACCCACACAATCACTCCCACGAACACACACACATACTATCACCCACATACACAGCCCTAAACATACCCAGTCATCCCCCCACACACACAGAGCCCTAATTAAAGAGTCCTTACCTGCTGCAGGTAACCCTCGGCAGAGCGCAGTCCCCTGTTATACAGCAGGGGACCATAAAACTGAGAAGCTAGGAAGTCCTCAATGAAATCCTTCAGGAACAGAGGAGGGCATGGTGTAGCTAGGACTACAATATCTAATGTATAGTAGTTAGTATTAGTGGCTATAATTGTTATTTGGCCTCGGCTCAGTCATGTATGTTTCCAACCTGCAAGAGGGAGACTTAGCTGCTCTTTCCAGCACCAGGTAGAAGGACACTGCTATGCCAGCTACCGACCATGTAGAGGCACACTTCATCACCAACGCCGTCCCCTCCACGCATCGTTACCATAACAATTTACCTGCTGTTGCCATGTTTCTTTACATTCACTTTGTTTTTTTTTAAGGGGAAAAGAAATTCATTAACCCAAAAAAGGTGGGGTTTTTTATCTCGTGGGAGAAGGAGAGCAGTACAGTGGTGGTGGTCATATATATGAGGGGTTTGGTGGGAGCCAATAATGATGATGATGATTAACCTTCTCAGTCATTTGTTAATTAGTAAACAGTTTGATATATAAACAGATACTAGACATATATATATATACAGGCGAAGACGTGGCTGTGTGGTAAGAAGCTTGCTTATCAATCACATGGTTGCAGGTTCAGTCCCACTGCGTGGCAACTTGGGTAAGTGCTTTCTACTATAGCTTCAGGCTGACTAAAGCCTTATGTGGGGATCTGGTAGGCAGAAACTGAAAGAAGCCCATTATGTATGTGTGTGTTTGTCCCCCTACTATCACTTGACAGCCAATGTTGGTGTGTTTACATCCCAGTGACTTAGCATTTCGACAAAAGAGGTCAATAGAATAAGTCCTGGGGGTTGATTTGTTCAACTAAAGGAGGTGCTCCAGTAAGGCCGCAGTCTAATGACTGAAACAAAGTAAAAGATGAAACTTCAAGAACATACTTACCACAGTTTCCTCGGCAACATGTTCCACATCGAAGCCTGACTCTTCATGACACCGGAATGGTAAAGTGAAGACCTTGACGGTGGAAACGAACTCCTGATTAATCAAGCATGACAGGTCCAACTTCAGCTGTAGCTGCTCCAGACTGGGAGGGGAGCCTGGTTCAGTTTCATCATGGGGCACAAGAACTGCAACAGGGAGGTTGGGTTGCTGTGGCTTGGCCTGGAGGAGGGTCGATAGTCGGATTTGAGCATTGAGCCAGTACCTCTGTGAATGAGAGAAAGAGAGAGAAAAGTAGACACGAGTGTGTGTGTGAGAGTGTGTGTGTGTGGTTCAACTTTACAGAAAACAAATAGACAAAGACAGGTGTAGGAACAACAAGCAAGTGTATTAGTTTAACATTTGGGAAGAATGGAAAAGCCTTTTACATTTTGAATATATGCACTTTGACAGAAAGGATTAAGAGGTAAAAAAAAAGGAGAGAGAAAATAAATAAATGTGGAGAGATTTTATTTATATATATATATGTTGTTGTACTTGGGGATGGTCATGTTGCTAGTTTAGCCAATAAAAACACAGGCACTGTATATTTGGTGTTAATTTGCTTCAGCTTTATATTACGTTAATCTTATCAAACATACATATAGTAGAAGACACTTGCCCAAGGTGCCACACAGTGGGACTGAACCCGGAACCATGTGGTTCGTAAGCAAGCTACTTAACACACAGCCACTCCTACACCTCAAATCCACTCACAAGGCTTTGGTTGGCCCGAGGCTATAGTAGAAGACTCTTGCCCTACAAATATCGCCCCGATCCAGGCACATTTGCAGTACTTGCACACGAGCGATTATGACATTTTCTTGGTGGACAGCCATGCACTTAATGTGAGTGAGGACTGTTCGCTTATCGCTGGAGGCCAACGCACCGAATGTCCATGTGGCATGTATTCTGAGGGTCTCTTTGCAGCATTCGAGAAGCTCCAACACTACACCGTTACACCTATGTCCAATGGCTTGTTTCTGGTATGAATATCTCAACTGGAAATAAGCTCACTCTTCGCTAGACCCAGCTGCGAGAAGACGGGGTGGCGGACCTTCTCGGATGAGACTATTATAGGAGTTGCCTGTTGCCAGGTATTCCAATGGGCCGTGACGTCTACAAAGCAAAGCAAGGGTTACAGGCAAAAAATGATCAACGAATAAAACTGTAATTGCTAGTGGAAGGAGGATTCTCAAATTCGCGAACATTACGGTATAGAAAGCGCTGACAGACAATAGACACAGTTCTGCTTCCTATTGTCACAGGAGTGGCTGTGTGGTAAGTAGCTTGCTTACGAACCACATGGTTCCGGGGGTTCAGTCTCACTGTGTGGCACCTTGGGCAGGTGTCTTCTAATATAGCCGTCTATACTGTCCCCCCACACCCATTCCAAAACACTTTCACCGAAGATTTTTATATATATCCAGAATCTCCATAATAAATAATATTTGCATAGAAAATCTCATGAAAAAATATTCAGTTTTCTCCAAGTTATGACCTTCCAAATTCCTTAGGGTACAATTATGCCATTACCTTTATGGTTTTAAAGGGAGATAATACTTGCTAGTTTAAAGTATTTGCAAGAGTTATCCTTCTTGTCTTGTAAGGGAGGTAATTGGAAAAGACGTCTTGGAATTTATCAAAGGTAAATTGTTATAGTTACCTCCCTTTGGTAAAAAAATATTTTTGAATTCAAAAATATAATTCACATTTTAAGGGAGATAACTACAACGATTTACATTTTCCAAGACGTCTTTTCTAATTACCTCCCTTACATGTCAAGAAGGACAACTCTTGCAATGACTTTGATATAGCAAGCGTTTAAGTATTATCTCCCTTTAAAACCATGGAGATAAAGGCATAATTGTACCCTAAGGATTTTGGAAGGTCATAACTTTAAGAAAAATGAATATTTTTTAATGAAATCTTCTATGCAAATATTATTTATTATGAAGATTCTGTATATACACAAATTTCCGTTGAAAGTGTCTTGGAATAGTGGTGGAGGGACAGTAAGGACGGCTATATTAGAAGACACCTGCCCAAGGTGCCACACAGTGAGACTGAACCCCCGGAACCATGTGGAACGTAAGCAAGCTACTTAACACACAGCCACTCCTACACTTATATATATATATATAAGACGGGCTTCTTTCAGTTTCCGTCTACCAAATCCACTCACAAGGCTTTGGTCAGCCCGTGGCTTATAGTAGAAGGACACTTGCCCAAGGTGCCACGCAGTGGGACTGAACCCGGAACCATGTGGTTCGTAAGCAAGCTACTTAACCATGAACCATGTGGTTGGTAAGCAAGCTACATATATCTTTCTGTGTCTAAACAAACAACAGAACGCAATAGTAGAGGTTGTTTTCCCTTTTCCAATCGATGTCAATAAGAAGCAGATAACAGAGTTTCTAAATGTTTCCATCGGGATGCCTACATTGACACACCATTCACCAGTTCTGGAGATGTGGGTATAACTAACACGAGAGTGGCATGCACGTCCTTGGAGAAAAACAAGTTTGTCACTTGAAGGAATGGTGTACGCAAATAGACGGGACGTGCACTTTGCAGATGATGGAGCAGTCCCAGATATTTGTAGGGTCACGGCACCGAGATCTATAGAGCTGATGTGAGCGGCAATCAATTTCATATTGACCAGGGCTACGTTGACGCTGGTCCAGGCCCTGTTTCCATAGGAGACTTCTCTCAGCCAGGCACGACTGGCATCAAGTGATGATGGGGCAGCAGACCTTGTCGGGTGATGCTTTCCTTGAAGCTGCCTGTTGCCAGGCATTCTGATTGGCAGTGACGTCTACAAAGCAAAGCAATGTTGCAGATGTGTGGCATTACGTGTCCTATGAGTAATCCCTACCTGCCCTCGACACCACGATGTCCTGTGAATTATGGTTAACAATCGAAGAACGAACTATATGATGCTTTCCGTGGTTATATTTCTCCTATTCTAGTAGGGGATGAGACATGATCACACAAAACACTCACCTTAGCCCTTATCCCTGATTTTCACTGCTAAACCCAACATTAAACCATGATCAACACTCACATTACACCTTCATCTTCAATACTGATCCTGTTTAATCTCTACCCTGTTGCTGCAGAGAAAGCACATGGCTACCCCGCATATATGTATGTATATAGATAGACATCGATCTCTTGTAATATTGGACTCTATTTTCAATTTTGAAAATCGAGCACTTTCTCATTGACACTATGTTAACATATGAATGATATGTGCTTTAAAAATACAGTGATTGCACCGGCACTAATTTCTTCAGATGATGAAAGTCACAGAGGGGATCATAGGCCAACTGATTAGGAAGAGCGTTAATCGAGATGAGATGCAATTTGGTTTTGTATCAGGAAGAAGCACCAGTGATGCTATATTTCTGGTAAGACAACTGCAGAAGAACTACCAAACCAAATATAAACTTCTGTACTTGACTTTTGTTGATATCATA
This sequence comes from Octopus bimaculoides, assembly GCF_046866305.1. NCBI lineage: Eukaryota > Metazoa > Mollusca > Cephalopoda > Octopoda > Octopodidae > Octopus > Octopus bimaculoides. The sequence continues at coordinate 36,627 of NC_142956.1, forward strand.
GTCAGACAGGCAGACCCTAGGAACACCTCTATGCTGATTACAGGATTACAACACATATATTACCATTTATTACATTACATTCAATTAGCCATACATTATTTGTTTTATTATCCATCATCTTTTCCTTCATATTTAAGGTATACTGAAGACCCTTTTGTCATTGCTTCAATCTGTGTAAAGTATTGGTGAAAGCAAACAGTTGTCAGACTTGTTTATGACAAAAAGCGAGCCAACATGACCAACGTACTCCATCCTGCAACCGATTGCACCACAAGTTGGCCTGTAAACACTCTGTGGGGTACTAACAAGCCTCATTGATCATCTGCGACAATGACAGAATGTATGCGCCTACCACCTACAACAAATACAACCCCTCCTCACACTTCACTACCATTCCCGACCACTGAGGAAAAACGTGTTCACCTGGAGAAGTGGCTGCTATAATACTACAGCTCCAGCACATTCAACGTCTGCGACCATCAGCAACTCCCCAAGATGTCTGGCACACCGATCTGCTTAATAGCAGATCCCAAAACTAAACCAGTCACCCATCATACCAGTTCTGGCTCCTTGGCAAGAGGAAGTGAAAGCAGGTCTCGACCAGGACATTCAACTTGTCAAGCCTAACCCCATTGGTACACATAATGGTGGTATGCCCCAACAGGTCTGGAAAACCATTGTGAAAAAAGCATCGAATGGCGCACCAGCACTTATCGCCACCCTAAGCCACATCTTTGTGATATATAGCATCAGCCATGAGCTGATATTGGACAGAGGACCTTCTTCCACAATTGGGGAGTGCACCACAGAATCACCTCCGTTGCATTTCCCCGAAGTCAGTATTGAGACAATAAAGCGCCTCGTTACAAACAACACGGACACCAATGGCTTCCTTAGCACAGACAGTTTCCAGCGCACATTGCTACAATACAGAAATACACCTGACCGAGACACACTTGTTTGTCGCTCTGCACAATAGTGAAGACGGACACAAAAGCCTGACGCACAACGGACACATTGCCCCTTGATCGTCACCCCATTAACTGTCTCTCACACTAATTATCACATTTCCGTTAACCATTTAATACATATTATCAGTCTTCTTTGCTTCCCTCAAAAGACTTGGGGAGGGCATAGAGAATTACAACTAAACACACATATATTATCATTTATCACATTACATTCAATTAGCCATACATTATTCGTTTCGTTATCCACCATGTTTTTCTTCACGTTTCAGGTATACTGAGGACCTTTTTTTTTCTCATTGCTTCAATCTGTGTACATAAAGTGTTTGTGAAAGCAAACAGTTTTCAGACTTATTTACTGATGACCTTCTTCTTATAACTAAATCACTACCAGAACTAGGGAACAAATTTCTCGTGGGGAAGCAAGGTCTAGAATCGAAAGGCCACAGAGTTAACCTACCAAAAACCAAAATCTTAATAAGTAGGAAAGTAGACAAATCAGGTAGATGGTAATGCTCAATCTGTAAGAAACGGGTAGGTAGAAATTCCATAAGATGTACTTGGTGTAACACATAAGGTGTAGCAATATCAGAGGAAGGTAAACTGGGAAAATACTTTTTGTATGTGGAAGGTGCACAGGTACAACAAGCACAAAAAGTGGACTTCATCAAATGCCAGAAGAGTACAATAGAGACAGTTGATAACTTATGTTATCAAAGTGACAGAGTTAGTAGCAGAGGTGGATGAACCAAGAGTGTGGCTGCGAGAATAAAAATAGGCTGAGCAAATTCAGAGAGCTCCTTCCTCTGTTGGTAACTAAGGGTCTCTCCTTCAGAGTGAAAGGCAAATTTATGATGCCTGTATGCAGATAGCTATGCTACATGGCAGTTAAACATGGGCTGTGACTGCAGAGGACGTGTATAGGCTTGGAGGAATTTAAGCTAGCACGCTTCACTAGATGTGCAATGGTCAGTGTGCATGTACAATAAAATCTAAATGCTTTGAGAGAAGAGTTAGACATAAGAAGCAACAGGTGTAGTGTGCAAGAGAGATGACTGAGCTGGTATGGTCATGCGATGCATGTAGATGAGGACAGCTGACTGAAGAAGTGCCGATCTCTAACAGTTGAGAGAAGCTTGTGGAAGAAGTAGACTGTTTAATCATGCCATGTACAAAAGAAGCCTTGGAACTGTCCGAATTACAAAGAGGCCATATACTGGGTCAATTTCAAGGTTGACTTAGCCTAAAACCACAGAAAAACTTGGTGATTCCACTTTCTACAGTTAATAAAATAATTGTTCAATTCCCCAGATGAAGAAGTAGTCCATATCGCCTTGCCCAGGTCAACTAAGGCCCTCTGACAGAACCCTTTGCTTTGTTAAGAGAAGTGTGGAAGATAATCCTCATTGCAAGGCCTCTGACAGAGCAGAACAAGTTGATGTCAGTCCCAGAATAGCTGACAGGTATCTCTGCAAAATTGGCTATTATGGCAGAGAAGCGAGAAGGAAGACACTGCTTCAACCAGCCAATATCAAATGGAGAAACGATTGGACAAGTGAGAGGGTAGAGAGGCCACTAACACTTTGGGACACTGTCATATTCTCTGATGTGTCCAGATTTGCTGTATTTTCTGACACTGGTCGAGTGTGGGTCTGGAGACTCTGTCACCAAACTTTTCATGTGAATAGATTGCAGCCAACAATGAAACTTGTGATGGTCTGGAGAGCAATCTGGAGCAATGGTCAATCGTAAATGGTGGAGCGTAAGGGATACATAAACTCAAATAATTATGTGTCCATATTGTAGACAGAACTTCTTCCTATCTCCTCCAGTGGTGAAATGATTAAAGAACACTATTTATGGAAGATAGAGCTTTCTTGCACAGCTAAAAAGACCCAAGATTGGTTGGAAGAGAATGGCCTTAAAAAGCTTCCATGGCTAAGCCAGTTACCAGATATGAACCCTACTGAATGTCTCTGAGGCATGATGGACAAGACACTTCCTAAAAAGAACAAGAAAGCATCTTTAAAGCCAGATCTTTTGATATTACTGCATGAAACTTGGCAAGAAAATCCTTAAGAAAATATTCATGTAGCCTAGTCACCTGTATTGTTAACCAGGTGATACACAAAGGAGTCATACCCAATGACTGGTGTAGCAGCACCATAGTCAACTGCTACAAAGGTAAAGGTGATGCTTTAGATACAAATAATTACAGAGGTTCGTTCGTTTGTTCGTATGTTCGTTCGTAAGAACGTACGTACGTCCTATTGTTCGTTCGTACATACGTACATAAGTTCATTCACCCGTTTGTACGTGTGGATGTATGTAGATGCTTTCGTTCGTACGTACGTACATGCGTTCGTTTATTCGTTCGTTCGTACATACGTACGTACATGCGTTCGTTTGTTCGTTCTTTCATATGTACGTACTGAGGTACGTTCGTTTCCTCGTTCGTTCGTTCCTTCCTTCGTACATAACGTTCGTTCGTTCTTTTGTACATTCGTACGTACATACGTACGTACGTACGTACATTATGATATGAAGTGGGAGAACTTTCAGACATTTATCAAGCACAAAGCCGAAATATATCCACAGTGATACGCGCAGGAGTGGCTCTGTGGTAAGTAGTTTGCTTACCAACCACATGGTTCCAGGTTCAGTCCCACTGCGTGGCACCTTGGGTAAGTGTCTTCTGCTATAGCCTTGGGCCGACCAAAGCCTTGTGAGTGGATTTGGTAGACGGAAACTGAAAGAAGCCTGTCGTATATATGTATATATATATATGTATATGTGTGTCTGTGTTTGTCCCCCCAACATCACTTGACAACCGCTGGTGGTGTGCTTAGGTCCCCGAAACTTAGCGGTTCGGCAAAAGAGACTGATAGAATAAGTACTAGGCTTCCAAAGAATAAGTCCTGGGGTCGATTTGCTCGACTAAAGGCGGTGCTTCAGCATGGCCACAGTCAAAAGACTGAAACAAGTAAAAGAGTAAAAGGGGGAATCGCATGACCGTGATATGGAGAACACATTATCGAAAGCGAAAATTGCCAAAATTAAAAACTAAAAAAGTTACAGCCATTTTCCCTCAGTGTCTAATCCCAATGTGCACCGTAGAGAGACAACATGGACGTGTGTGTGTGTGTGTGTGTGTGTGTGTTCGTGTGTGTGTGTGTGTATGTGTGTGCATGTATGTGTGTTCATGTGTGCGTGTATGTGTGTTCATGTGTGTGTGTGTGCGTGTATGTGTGTGTGCTTGCGCATGTGTATGTGTGTGTGTTGATAAGTTGATTTATAGAAAAGATTATGTTAAATGTTTGAAATACAAATCTGTGAATGAAAAATAAAAATTCAGACATATACATGATAGATAGACCTGGTAGAAATAGCAGCCAAATCTCCCTCAAAACACACCCGGCTGTATTGATGCGAGAATTCTGTGTTAATACGTTAAGAATTGCTTTGACAGAAAATGAACCTGGAAGAAATTGGAAGAAAATAAGGAAGAAGTAATTGCTTTTCTGTGCTTATATAAATTTGAGATGTACTTGTTGAAGATTAAAATGCGAGACCTGTTATTTTCTACGCATGAATAACCAGAGAGAAAATGAAAAACTGTGTTATTTGGCGGGATTTTTGTATTCAGCAGGACTTTGTCGTCTGCCAAAATGAATGACAGACGGAAGAAGAAGAAGACAAAATGGGGACGTTTATCGGTGAATTTCTTTTGAAGTTGTGGTGGGAGGAGACAATGGATGTGTGTGTGTATCTGTGTATATGTGTGCTTGTGTGTCCATGTGTATGTGTGCTTCTCTATTGTGGTTAATAAGTTACATATACTTTACCATAGTGTTCGTGCTTGAGCTATTTTATTCCTTTTTCTACGGTGTTCTGCCCTGCCTGATTATTTTATTTCTTTATTATTTTATAATAGCTGTTATTTATTCATTTATAAAATAAATCTAATTTTTGTACCTCTATAAATTCATACTTAACTTTTACATAACAATACTGGTATATTCAATACTTAAAATAAACTGCTTAGATTATAATTAAATTAATATATAGTTAGCATGGGATCTATTTTAAAACGGGGGCACCAGTTTTCATTTATGTTTTGTTTTATGTAGTGTTATTGGTACGGAAAGACTTTCAAACTTCGTATACTTATCTATTTTGTGTTATAGAACAGAAAAATATTTTTGTATTTGAATTTATTTCATGTAAAAAATTGTCTTATTTCGATAATTTCTACTAATCACTGACGTCTATTCAGTTGAAAACAGTTAGCGCTGTAACGGTGTATATCGTATTAATCCCCTAACCCTAACCCTAACTAGACTGTTAACCGTAACCGTAACCCTAACCCTAACTCTAAAATTGTTACACACACAGATACGCACAGCGTAATTTATTATATAAACAATATATGCGTATAAATTACGATTAAACCGGATGAAATATGTCACAGGGAATAACATTTTTATGACCGCCCAGCAGTAACTCTATTCAGCTGAATAGACGTCAGTGATTGGTTGAAATTACAGAAATACGACAACTTTAACGAGGAATAACTTGCGAATTCCTTTTTTTGTTAAGAAGACTAAGAGTAAAAAATGTTTTATATGACACATTCTACCAGTGTCCCAAGTTTCAAAGTGTTTCGTTAAGAAAATACTGGTGCCCCCGTTTTAAAATAGATCCTTAGCATGTTCTTTTACATCAGTACTCCTTTATTAAATACTACCATATATATCTGGCAGTGTTGGCTACAGCCTAGTCACCCGTATTACGAACCAGGTGATACACGAAGGAGTCATACCCAATGACTGGTGAAGCAGCACCATAGTAAACTGCTACAAAGGTAAAGGTGATGCTTTAGATACAAATAATTACAGAGGCATCAAGCTGTTAGATCAGGTTATGAGAGTTACGGAGAGGGTCATAGCCCAACTAATTAGGGAGTGAATCAATTTAGATGAGATGCAGTTTGGGTTCGTGCCAGGTAAAAGCACCACTGATGCCATATTTCTAGTAAGACAGCTGCAGGAGAAATACCTAGCCAAGGATAAACCTCTGTACCTGGCTTTCGTTGACATGGAGAAAGCCTTTGACAGGGTCCCCCGATCCCTTATCTGGTGGTCAATGAGGAAACTTGGGATAGAAGAATGGTTAGTGAGAGCTGTGCGAGCCATGTACAGAGATGCTGCCAGTAAGGTGAGGTTGGAAATGAGTACAGTAATGAATTCCGGGTAGAGGTAGGGGTCCACCAAGGGTCCGTCCTCAGCCCCTTCCTATTTATCATAGTCCTCCAGGCAATCACAGAGGAGTTCAAGACAGATTGCCCCTGGGAGCTCCTCTATGCTGATGACCTTGCACTAATTGCGGAGTCACTTTCAGAACTAGAGAAGTTTCAGGTGTGGAAGCAAGGACTAGAATCGAAGGGCTTTAGAGTCAACCTAGCTAAAACCAAAATCCTAATAAGTAGGAAGGTAGATAAAACACAAACCCCTTCAGGTAGATGGCCCTGCTCAGTATGTAGAAAAGGAGTAGGTAGTAACTCTATAAGATGTACCCGGTGCAAGCTATGGACACATAAGAGGTGCAGCAATATCAAAGGCAGGTTAACTAGGAAGTTAGCTTTTGTATGTGGCAGATGTTCAGGTGCAATAAACACTGTAAACAAACAGGAAACAACTTCTATCTCATTCCAGGGTGAAAAACTAGAGGTAGTCGATAGCTTCCACTATCTGGGTGACCAAGTTAGTAGTGGGGGTGGGTGCGCTGAAAGTGTAGCTGCTAGAATAAGAATAGCCTGGGCAAAGTTTAGAGAGCTCTTACCCCTGCTGGCGACAAAGGGACTCTCACTCAGAGTAAAAGGCAGACTGTATGACGCATGTGTACGAACAGCCATGCTACATGGCAGTGAAACATGGGCTGTGACTGCTGAGGACATGCGTAAGCTCGCAAGGAATGAAGCCAGTATGCTCCGTTGGATGTGTAATGTCAGTGTGCATACCCGTCAGAGTGTAAGTATTTTGAGAGAAAAGCTGAACAGTAGAAGCATCAGTTGTGGTGTGCAAGAGAGACGATTGCGCTGGTATGGACATGTGGTGAGGATGGATGAGGATAGCTGCGTGAAAAGGTTCCACACCCTAACAGATGAGGGAATCCATGGAAGATGAAGACCTGGGCTGAGGTGGTGAGGCAAGACCTTCGAACATTGGGCCTCAGCGAGGCGATGACTACTGACCGAGACCTTTGGAAATGTGCTGTGCGTGAGAAGACCCGGCAAGCCAAGTGAGATCGTTGCCAGTGCCCCTGGTCTGGCTCTTGTGCGGGTGGCACATAAAAGACACCATTTTGAGAGTGGCCGTTGCCAGTACCACCTGACTGGCCTTCGTGCGGGTGACACGTAAAAGCACCCACTACACTGTCGGAGTGGTTGGCGTTAGGAAGGGCATCCAGCTGTAGAAACTCTGCCAAATTAGATTGGAGCCTGGTGTTGCCATCCGGTTTTACCAGTCCTCAGTCAAATCGTCCAACCCATGCTAGCATGGAAAGTGGACGTTAAACGATGATGATGATGATGATCTAATTAGTTAGTATTTAAGTTTCGTAACATGTATAAATCTAATAACTATTTCTGGATAATTTTCTTTTCCTCCCTCTATTGTGGTAAAAGTTTATAAAACATTTCATCCTTTTGTTATAATTATTCTTCTTAATAATCCTCTGAATGACCCTTAACTTTAACTTTATACAATATAGCAGTATTGCTTATAATAGTAAACAATAGTACTACATGATAAAATTTCCCCTGTTTTCATTTCAGCCCCCTTAATTGTACCAGTAAAAGGGAATAAATAAAACAAACACAGACAACAGGTTGAGTTAAAACGTTTATATTTAAGTAGCAAAGGTCGGATGAAGAGTTCAAACGGCAAAATAGCCAAGAGTCCATATTGCAGGGGTGTGGAGAGGGTGGGTAAAGGAGCTGGTAGGTTGGATGGATGGAACGGGTGTGATATGAAGGAGATTTGACTGCTGTTTCTAACAAGTGTAACTACCATGTAGAGGTGTCCCTCATTGGCTCATACATACAGAGATAAGACAGTAGAGTGTGATTTGAGGGAGATTTGGTTGCTATTTCTAGCAGGTCCAGCTACCATGTAGAGGCCTCCCTCATTGGCTCATACATATATACATAGATAAGAGAGTAGGGTGTGATTTGAAGGAGATTTGGTTGCTATTTCTAGCAGGTCTAGCTACCATGTAGAGGCCTCCCTCATTGGCTCATACATGTATACATAGATAGAAGCATCAGTTGTGGTGTGCAAGAGAGACGATTGCGCTGGTATGGACATGTGGTGAGAATAGATGAGGATAGCTGCGTGAAAAAGTGCCACACCCTAACAGTTGAGGGAACCCGTGGAAGAGGTAGGCCCAGGAAGACCTGGGCTGAGGTGGTGAGGCAAGACCTTCGTACATTGGGCCTCACCGAGGCGATGACTACGGACCGAGACCTTTGGAAATGGGCTGTGCGTGAGAAGACCCGGCAAGCCAAGTAAGATCGTTGCCAGTGCCCCTGGACTGGTTCTTGTGCGGGTGGCACATGAGATGCACCATTTTGAGCGTGGCCGTTGCCAGTACCGCCTGACTGGCTCCCGTAGGATTTTCGAGCGAGATCGTTGCCAGTGCCCCTGGACTGGCTTGTGCGGGTGGCACATAAAAGACACCATTTCGAGCGTGGCCGTTTTCGTGCGGGTGACACGTAAAAGCACCCACTACACTCTCTGAGTGGTTGGCGTTAGGAAGGGCATCCAGCTGTAGAAACTCTGCCAAATTAGATTGGAGCCTGGTGTTGCCATCCGGTTTCACCAGTCCTCAGTCAAATCGTCCAACCCATGCTAGCATGGAAAGCGGACGTTAAACGATGATGATGATGATGATAAGAGAGTAGGGTGTGATTTGAGGGAGATTTGGTTGCTATTTCTAGCAGGTCTAGCTACCATGTAGAGGCCTCCTTCATTGGCTCATACATACATATATCCAGATAAGAGAGTAGGGTGTGATTTGAGGGAGATTTGGCTGCTATTTCTAGCAAGTCCAGCTACCATGTAGAGGCCTCCCTCATTGGCTCATACATACATATATACATAGATAAGAGAGTAGGGTGTGATTTGAGGGAGATTTGGTTGCTATTTCTAGCAGGTCTAGCTACCATGTAGAGGCCTCCCTCATTGGCTCATACATACATATATACATAGACAAGAGAGTAGGGTGTGATTTGAGGGAGATTTAGTTGCTATTTCTAGCAGGTCTGGCTACCATGTAGAGGCCTCCCTCATTGTCTCATACATACATATATACATAGATAAGAGAGTAGGGTGTGATTTGAGGGAGATTTGGCTGTTGTTCTTTACAGTTTAGGTGACTGTATAGCTCATCTTGATGGATATTGGGTGTTGTATGTTGGTGCAAGTGGCGGTAGAGGGGAGGGGAGACTTTCGGAGAGGGGAGGGGCTGTGTCATCACAGTTTAGTAGTTGTGTGTGTGTTTATGTATGTGGCAAAGTTGTGGGGGGAGGTTGATAGAGGGAGGGAGACTGAGACAGAGAGAGAGAGTGAGAGCGGGTGATGGTAGTCTTGGGATAGGAAGTGGTGGTTTGAAGGGACCACGATGATGTTTGATGTTTGGTGATGTGAGGTGAGGTTTCAGTGTGGTCGAGCAGAGATTAGATCCTGGAGAGCTGATGTAAGAGGTTTGATGGTAGTATGGCTTCGAGGTTTTCTATGAGGCAGCTGATTGGAAGATACATCCAACCCAGGACCTGAGCAGAATAAAGAGAGAGAACACAAATATAATCAGAGTAAAAATAATCATTTCTGTTATAGGCACAAGGCCTACAATTTTTTTTTGGGGGGGGGGGGGAAATAATCGAGTACATCGACCCCAGTTTGCAACTGGTACTTAATTTATCAACTCCAAAGGGATGAAAAGCTATGTCAGCCTCGGTGGAATTTGAACTCAGAACATAGCGACAGGCAAAACACCACAAAGCATTTCGTCTAGCGTGCTAACAATTCTGCCAGTTTAACACCTTAATAATAATAATAATTTCTAGTGTAAGCACAAGGCCTGGATTTTGTGGGGACGGGGGACGGTCGATCACATTGACCTCAGTATGCAACTGGTACTTATTTCATCAACCTCAAAAGGATGAAAGGCAAAGTTGAACACAGAATGTAAAGATGAACAAAATGCTGCTCAGTATTTTGCCTGGCGTACTAACGGTGCTGCCATCTCACTGCCTCCATCGCATTAATTATTGGGAATATTTCACAGAATTAATGGTAGACTTATTGGGTTATTTCTGAAAGCTTTATTCCAAGAAACCTGAAAGCATAACCCGAGTTGTGTCTGTATCAGAAGATAGTCTCTCATCTGCTAATCATTGGAAGGCAAAGGAAATTGGACGGAATACAATGAATAATTACTCTTTTACTTGTTTCAGTCATTTGGCTGCAGCCATGCTGGAGCGCCGCCTTTAGTCGAGCAAATCGACCCCAGGACTTATTCTTTGTAAGCCTAGTACTTATTCTATTGATCTCTTTTGCTGAACCGCTAAGTTACGGGGACGTAAACACACCAGCATCAGTTGTCAAGTGATGTTCTGGGGAAAAACACACACACAAACATATATATATATATATATATATATATACACATACATATATACAATGGGCTTCTTTCAGTTTCCATCTACCAAATCCACTCACAAGGTTTTAGTCGGCCCAAGACTATAGTAGATGACACTTGTCCAAGACTTAATACACAGCACTCATAGAATTATTTTCTGCTTTTGTCCATTCAGAAAAAAAAAAAAAAAAAAAACATTTCAAAATTTACACGGTCACAATTTCCTATCCAGAAAACAAAAACAGTAAAAAAAAAAAAAAAATTTTAGATGTAAAATATAGGGGGTCACAATTTAATGCAACATGGTATACTCTGAAAACCACATCATCGATAATATATGAGCCAAGGTGAGGGGTCAGAGCCAATACATATTTCAATTCACCAGCACCTCCACCACCACCACCACCACCACCTCTCTCTGCCTCTCTTTGGCCTCAAAACATCACCTCTCTGCTAAAATTTTACTCCTAACTCTCCTCATCAACTAACTTTTTTTAACCGCATCATATCATGGCTGCTTCTCTCTCCCTCTTCAACTGATCACATGAAAGCATTACAGACAAGCTAAGTAACAGAATGACAAACAGAATTATAGTAATAATGATCGTTTCAAACTTTAGCACAAGACCAGCAATTCCAGGGGAGGCAGGTAAGTCAATTACATCGACCCCAGTGCATAACTGGTACTTATTCCATCAACCCTGAAAGGATGAAAGGCAAAGGCGATTTTGGTGGAATTTGAACTTACCGTTTTAGCAACAGTTCCCATGGGTTCTGGGTATTGGTGTGTGAGGAGTGCCAGGAGTGCTGTGAAGGAACAGAGACCGGCTGTGAAGAGGATGAAGAATGGAAGTTCCTTTTTGGGATACACAGACACCTCATGGAAGGCTGAAATAATAATAATAATAATAATAACAATAAAGTCTGTTTACTAATTGACATATACATACCTTGTGACCATAATATCTCGGCAAAAGAATTTGATAAGCCCAGAAAATATAAAATTCGCTCATTGAAATTGAAAAGATGTGGCATCTCAAGATGGTTAGATACCAGTGATTGTATGGGGCACTTGCAATGATCAAAAAAAGAAACTGAAAGTGTTTGAGGATGATCCCTGCAGAAAGGGCAAAACATTGTCTTCACTGGTCAGAAGAACATTGAGAAGTACAATTGTCACTGTGAATTTTCTTTCCTTTTTACCCCCCCCCCCCATCTTATTCGTTTATTTTAGAACTTGTTTCAGTCATTTGACAACGGCCAAGCTGGAGCACCACCTTTAGTTGAGGAAATCAACCCCCAGGAATTATTTTTCGTAAGCCTAGTACTTATTCTATTGGTCCCTTTTGCCGAACCACTAAGTTACAGAGATGTAAACACACCACCATCAATTGTCAAGATGTTGGGAGAGGGGAACAAACACAGACATACAAACATATATATATATATATATATATATATATATATATATACACATATATATACACACACACATATATATATATACACATATATACGACGGACTTCTTTCAGTTTCTGTCTACCAAATCCAATCACAAGGCTTTGGTCGGCCCAAGGCTATAGTAGAAGACACTTGCCCAAAGCAGAGTGAGCCAGCAGGAGTCCTGGGGTGGAACAAGAAAGAAATGGTTGTACAATATCCATAGTCTCAGGTGGTCATTCTTGGGAATCCAGCCAGAAAGTATAAAGATGTTTGCTTCTGATAGGACCCTATGGAGGAGGGGTCTAAGGACTCCAACCCTACAACTGGCAGGAGACTTGGATACTTCTCATAGGACCCTATGGAGGAGGGGCCTGAGGCCTCTTACCTCAACAATCCCCTCAGGAGTAGTGGTCAAGAAGATGGATGGATGTAAAGAGCCATAATAAAACACTACAGGATATTTTGTCTGATGCTCAACCGGTTATTTTGTCAATAATTTGATGATGCTAGGAAGAAGAATTTAGCAGAGGTACTTACATGGTAAAAGTTCTCTATCGATGCTTTCTGTACAGGTGGGGTAGGGATAAAAAAGGTGACCCTTCTCCAAAGGATAAGGGATCATACGGAAAGCTGTGGAGAAAGAAAAGAGAAACAGCTGTTATTACAGAATGGATTGACCCTTTCAGCATTCAGGGATTACTCTGTCAAATCTAATCCTTATTTATTTCCCGTTTTGAATTAATCCTGGATTATCTCATAGCTTTCAGTTTTCAATGATGTGATTGTTTAGTTTTAAAATGACATTGCATGGTAAGTGTGAGAAGGCTGATCTGGCTAGCTTGGACAAAAAAACAGGTTCAATATTAGGGACCCAGATATGGCTGGCTTAAATGCTAAAGGGAGATATGTACATATATATATATATATATGTATGTATAACCCTTTTCTATTCAGATTACTCAGTGAAATCATCATTATCATCGTCATTTAATGTCCTTTGTCCATGCTGGCATGGGTTAGGTGATTTAACCTGGGCTGGAAGGCTGGACCAGGCTCCAGTCTGATTTGGCATGGTTTCTATGGCTGGATGCCTTTACTAATGCCAACCACTTCCAGAGTGTGATGGGTGCTTTTACATGCCACCGGCACAGGTGCCATTTGTGTGGCACCAGTCTCTGCCACAAATGCAATTTTAATCGGTTTCACAGATCTTTTTCTTCTCAAGCACAACATAATGCCAAGGTCTTGGTCGTTCGTCATTGCCTCTGTGAAGCCCGGTGTTCAGAAGGTGCCGTTCATGTGCCAGTTACGCGACACCAGCATCAACCGCAACTACAATTTCAATGTAAAGCGTGATGTTGATGTCATGTAACCGGCACCTCCTGTGCCGGTGGCACATAAAAAGCACCTTTCAAGCATTGGGCCTTGCGGAGGCAAAGTGGCTGATGCTGTTGGTGGCACATGAGAAGCTCCTTTTGAGTGTTGGCCTAATGGAGGTAATGACCAACACCTTTGGCATTATGTCGTACCTGAGAAGAAGACCCATCAGGCCAAGTAAAATCGCTGTCATGGCAGATACTGGTGTCATGCAAATGGCACCCATGCCGGTGGCACATACAAGCTCCCGTTACACTTTTGGAGTGGTTGGTGTTAGGTAGGGCATCCAGCTGTAGAGAACCCTGCCAAATCAGATTGGAACCTGGTGTAGCCCCGGTCAAACTGTCCAACCCATACCAACATGGACAATGGATGTTAAATGATTAAAGTTTTTAATGACTCTTGTAGCTTTAAGATTTTGATGATGTGGTTGATTATTTTGAGAAGGACAATGTAGGGTAGGTGTAGTGGTGAGGATGTGGGGTGCAGTGTGTGATCTAGTGGTGGTGGTGGTGTGGTGTAATATGGTCCATTCTCTTTGAGAGTTGTGTGGGTAAGTGGTGCTATTAATGTAGCGTGAAATGTAGCCCAGCAGGTCATCACGCGACCCCCTGAACCTCACCACCACAACCCTAAAAACAACAACAACAACAATACTTACTGCCCTCCCATGTGCAGTGTAAGAGGTTGAGGGCACCATCAACCCGTTTCCAATGTGGTAGGTGAAAGAAGGCATAGGCTATGGCCTCGCTGTCACCTCTCTTCAGGATGTGTTCAGGAGGTAGTATGAGGCTTTTCATCTCCAGCAGGTACTGAAATATAAGAGAAGATAAGAAAGCAGGTGAGACTATCTGGACATATAGGGGACATAGAATATAAGAATTCACACGTGCACATACACATACAAATCTGCCCATACACACACATGGTTCACAATATCCCAAAGTGTGTATGCATGTGATTGGGGACCACATGTGAATTTATGTTCCCACTGACACTCCAAACATGACCTCTACACCTTAGCAACAAATGACTACAGCCATATGCATCACAATATCATCAATGGGCGTAATGTGAATTCCAACCTTTGTCCTTCAAGCGTACGTGTGTCTATACTTTATACGTATATTTGTGAGTGTGTGTGAGTGTCTATATGATTGTGTGTGCTTGTATATATGTATAAGCATGGTTATATGTGTATATATGTATCTAAGACGTTGTATCCATTCAGCGTTAGACGGTGGTGAGAGGGGCAAATGCACACACACACACATATATGTGTGTGTCTATGTATGTGTGTGTGTGCATCTATGTATGTGTATATGTGTATATATATATATATATATATATGTGTGTGTGTGTGTGTGTGTGTGTGTGTGTGTTTATATTATTAATAAATTCATAAACTTATCAATAATATTCTCAGGAAATCAATATTTAATATTTCGAACGATATATGTCCAATATGACATGGTAATATAATAAATTTTAAATTTTAAATATAAATATACGAAACATAAATATAAATATGTATAAAAATATGAATGTAGACAAAGATACATGTGAATATAAATGCGGAATTACTGATAGTATGCTGATCTTTTGATCCCATTGTGATTATAGTAATATCCGCGAAACGATCGTCAGATGTTTAATTCTTTAAATTTTAGGGGTTTTTTTATGTTTTAGACATTACAATATTCACGCTTAATTACGCATTAATTTTTATACGCATTAATTTTTATACGCATTTATATTCACATGTATCTTTGTCTACATTCATATTTTTATACATATTTATATTTCGTATATTTATATCTTAAATTTTAAATTTATTATATTACCATGTCATATTCGACATATATCTTTCGAAATATTAAATATTGATTTCCTGAGAATATTGATAAGTTTATGAATTTATTAATAATATAAACACACACACACACACACACACACACACACACATATATATATATATATATATATACACATATACACATACATAGATGCACACACACACATACATAGACACACACATATATGTGTGTGTGTGTGCATTTGTCCCTCTCACCACCGTCTAACGCTGAATGGATACAACGTCTTAGATACATATATACACATATAACCATGCTTATACATATATACAAGCACACACATATATATATATATATATATATACACATATACACATACATAGATGCACACACACACATACATAGGAGTCATACCCTATGACTGGTGTAGCAGCATCATAGTCAACTGCTACAAAGGTAAAGGGGACGCTTTAGATACAAATAATTACAGAGGCATCAAGCTGTTAGATCAGGTTATGAAAGTTACAGAGAGGGTCATAGCCCAACTAATTAGGGAGCGAATCAATTTAGATGAGATGCAGTTTGGGTTCGTGCCAGGTAAAAGCACTACTGATGCCTTATTTCTAGTGAGACAGTTGCAAGAGAAATACCTAGCCAAGGATAAACCTCTGTACCTGGCTTTCGTTGACATGGAGAAAGCCTTTGACAGGGTCCCCCGATCCCTTATCTGGTGGTCAATGAGGAAACTTGGGATAGAAGAATGGCTAGTGAGAGCTGTGCGAGCCATGTACAGAGATGCGGCCAGTAAGGTGAGGGTTGGAAATGAGTACAGCAATGAATTCCGGGTAGAGGTAGGGGTCCACCAAGGTTCCGTCCTCAGCCCCCTATTATTTACCATAGTCCTCCAGGCAATCACAGAGGAGTTCAAGACAGGTTGCCCCTGGGAGCTCCTCTATGCTGATGACCTTGCCCTAATTGCGGAGTCACTATCAGAACTAGAGGAGAAGTTTCAGGTGTGGAAGCAAGGTCTAGAACTGAAGGGCCTTAGAGTCAACCTAGCTAAAACCAAAATCCTAATAAGTAGGAAGGTAGATAAAACACAAACCCCTTCAGGTAGATGGCCCTGCTCAGTATGTAGAAAAGGAGTAGGTAGTAACTCTATAAGATGTACCCGGTGCAAGCTATGGACACATAAGAGGTGCAGCAACATCAAAGGCAGGTTAACTAGCAAGTTAGTTTTTGTTTGTGGCAGATGTTCAGGTGCAATAAAGACTGCAAACAAACAGGAAACAACTTCTATCTCATTCCAGGGTGAAAAACTAGAGGTAGTCGATAGCTTCCGCTATCTGGGCGACCAAGTTAGTAGTGGGGGTGGGTGCGCTGAAAGTGTAGCTGCTAGAATAAGAATAGCCTGGGCAAAGTTTAGAGAGCTCTTACCCCTGCTGGCGACAAAGGGACTCTCACTCAGAGTAAAAGGCAGACTGTATGACGCATGCGTACGAACAACCATGCTACATGGCAGTGAAACATGGGCTGTAACTGCTGAGGACATACGTAAGCTCGCAAGGAATGAAGCCAGTATGCTCCGTTGGATGTGTAATGTCAATGTGAATACCCGTCAGAGTGTAAGTATCTTGAGAGAAAAGCTGAACATTAGAAGCATCAGTTGTGGCGTGCAAGAGAGACGATTGCGCTGGTATGGACATGTGGTGAGAATGGAGGAGGATAGCTGCGTGAAAAAGTGCCACACCCTAACAGTTGAGGGAACCCGTGGAAGAGGTAGGCCCAGGAAGACCTGGGCTGAGGTGGTGAGGCAAGACCTTCGTACATTGGGCCTCACCGAGGCGATGACTACGGACCGAGACCTTTGGAAATGGGCTGTGCGTGAGAAGACCCGGCAAGCCAAGTAAGATCGTTGCCAGTGCCCCTGGACTGGTTCTTGTGCGGGTGGCACATGAGATGCACCATTTTGAGCGTGGCCGTTGCCAGTACCGCCTGACTGGCTCCTGTAGGATTTTCGAGCGAGATCGTTGCCAGTGCCCCTGGACTGGCTTGTGCGGGTGGCACATAAAAGACACCATTTCGAGCGTGGCCGTTTTCGTGCGGGTGACACGTAAAAGCACCCACTACACTCTCTGAGTGGTTGGCGTTAGGAAGGGCATCCAGCTGTAGAAACTCTGCCAAATCAGACTGGAGCCTGGTGTTGCCATCCGGTTTCACCAGTCCTCAGTCAAATCGTCCAACCCATGCTAGCATGGAAAGCGGACGTTAAACGATGATGATGATGATGATGATAAACACACATATATATATATTTATTTGCTCAAAATAATAGGGCACTCAATATAAGTTCAGTTACATATTCTTTTAGAATATTACTTATAAAAGTTTTATATATATATATATATATATATATATATATATATATATAAAACAGTTAACAAATTAAGTCGTGTATACAACTTGAACTCACACATATCAGTACATAAACATACGTTCACATGTACACATACACAGACACGTCTACACACTTACCTAAATACTCACGTACACACTTACATACATACATACATACATGCGTATAGGCATGCACACATGCATATGCAAGTACACATATGCATACACACACACACATACGTACATATATATCATGAACTGTTACTTTCTCAGATGCAGCACGGAATTTTGTCAGCGAACAGGTTGCAGTCTCAAAGCAACGAAAATATTTTTGGAAATTATATTTAAATGTTGAAGTGAATATAATGGTTCTTGTGTTTCTTAAATGGCTTATAAACACCTTCCACGCTACAGTTGTTTGTGTGTATATATATATATATATATATATATATATACAGCAGGGTTCTTTCAGTTTCCGTCTACCAAATCCACTCAAGGCTTTGGTTAGCCCGAGGCTATAGTAGAAGACACTTGCCCAAGATGCCATGCAGTGGGACTGAACCTGGAACCATGTCATTAGTGAGCAAGCTACTTACCACACAGCCACTCCTATACAAGAGGGGAAGTCAAAAATTTTCTGCACTTTCGCCATAAAATATCTTTATTATTGTCACACGGCTTTCTGCGCATGCATGCTTGTAGTTGGTGCTATTGTGGTGACATGATCCAAGTTGGAGCCAGATCGTGCCATTTTTCTTTCTGGTTTTACAGTGTAAGCATGGCTGCTCCCCTAGCGATGTGCACCAAAGAAGAACAAAGAGCAGTGATCCAAGAGATGATTAATGGTGAGCCAGTTCATCATTAGCATCTCTCGAGCTTGCTGAATCTTCTCATCAGTAGTGAAGATTGATGGGCATTCTGCTCCCTCTTTGTGCGTCACGCCTTTCCAATCACAACTAAATTTCTCAATCCACCCCCACACATACACTTCTACATGGTAGTTCACTGTCCCGATGTTGTGCTAAAACCTCACTTTGAATTCCAGCACCTGACACACCTTCCGACCAGAGAAACTGGATCACTGCTCTTTGTTCTTCTTTGGTGCACATGGCTTGTGGAGTGGCCATGCTTATGTGGTACGATCAGGCTCAAACTTCATTTACGTGAGCTTAATAGTACCAACTAGAAGCAAGCATGCGCATAAGGCAGTGTGACAATAATAAAGATATGTCGTAGCAAAAGTACAGGATAATTTTGACTTCCACTTGTGTGTGTGTGTGTGTATGTACATACACACATATATATATTCACACATACACACATAGAGTGTCATCTTACCTTAGGTGCATGAGGATTAAATTCCACAGCTCTGTGAATGGCTTCAACAGCTGACATCTCTGCTGAGCTGAGACCTCTTTTAGAAGCAACATCTGGGGAAAATCTGTAAAGAAAATCAATAACAAAATAAACAGCCACAAAACCTTATTGACCAGACAGAAACTGGGCGGCTTTGGGTGGGAATTGATTTGAGCTGGGATGACCTGTTGGGTGAACACTCCTTCCCGATTAGATCACTGAGAAATGTGCAATGTAATCAGAGAGAAAGGCAGGTGTGAAATGTGGCCAGTGAGAGAAGAAGATTTGATCAAACTAGAAAGTATTTGAAAATGTTTGCTTTCACTAAATCCTCAAAGTTTGTACTTCTAGTATTTGAGTGAAATTCAAAAGGTGGCTGGCATCGTTGGAAGGCTTTCCATCAATAAATTTTACTCTTGCCTCCATTGGTTTGGTGCAGCCAATGAGAGACGCCTGCACTCATCTCAGTCACTCAAGTCACTAAGGAAAGTTTCATACTCAACTCAGTCAGCCAAAACATCAACTTTGTTGCACTCGACCAATGAAGAAAACTTGGCCGAGTCACTCAAGTGATTGAGGGAAGGCTGTACTTAACCACTGATAGCCTGTAAGGGGTCACTCGACTGGCTTAGTAATCACAGCTAAATCCTTTCTGAAACTTCAATGGAGGAAAGATACAGTTGATAACATAGTTCTAGACAGTTTAAAAGTCACACAGGATGGTCATAGCTGGAATGTCTTTCAATCTAGTTTAGCTCTGACACAACAACAACAACAACAAGTTAAAAAGGTTACTTACTTGTCTGCTACAGCTCGGGCTTTTAGTAATGCTGCTGTGTAACATATTGTAGCTGACTTTGGAAGATTTATATCTGTTAATATATACATAGGGTATGAATAAAATCAAATATCTACATGTGTGTGTGTGTGTGTGTGTCAATACATGTATTGACATAAGGTGTGTATAAAGTCAAATACGTGTGTGTGTGTGTGTCAATACATGTATTGACATAAGGTGTGTATAAAGTCAAATACGTGTGTGTGTGTGTGTGAGAGAGAGAGAATGAACACAAGAGACATAGCTTGAATGAATGGTGGCTTCGTTTTCAATCACTGCACAAATATCAACAGACACTCACACAAAGTGGCGAGCTAGCAGAAATGTTAGCATGCCAGGCGAAATGCTGTGGTATTCCGTCTGTCTTTACATTCTGAGTTCAAATCTCAGCAAGGTTGACTTTGCCTTTCATCCTTTCAGGGTCAATAAATTAAGTACCAGTTTATGTACTGGGGTTGATATAAATTGACTGGCCCTCTACCAAAAATTTCAGGCCTTGTGCCAAGGGTAGAAATGAAACAGACACCCACGCACGCACACACACAGATTCAATGTGCCTGTGGGTTTTTGTTCTCAACCTGGGACTTTCAGAAGAAAGAACCTCAGCTCGCTGAAACAAACTACTTCATCATTTGGTTCCAAAGCAAACTGCTTTATCACAAAGCTACACACGCGTGCATGTGTGTGTGTGTCTTTTACTTCTTTCAGGCATTGCGAAAGCAGCTACACAGGGGCACGGTGCCTTAAAGGGTTTCTTCAAGCAAAATCGATCCCCACAACTTCTTTTTAAGTTTGGGGCTTAGTCTGCCAGTCTCTGGTGTTGTGAAGCAAGGATGGAGTGGGTCTGTGGGTGGGACACAGACAAACACAGAGATATGTACACACTCACACACATGTATGTATGTATTTCTCTGTGTGTGTGTGTGTGTGTGTGTGTGCATGTATGTATATACATGTGTGTGTGTGTGTGTGTGTGTGTATGTATATTTATATAAATGTGCATATGTATGTGTGTGTCTGGTTTATCGGTAAAACATAAATTGTAAAAAGAAGCATGCTCTAAGTTATAGAGCAGTATATTGTAAAGAGAGACAAGGCCAGTCTACGAGATTAAAACCAGTCGGTGCATGGCCTCTATAGTCACGGGGCCACTCACTACAGAGGCTATGTGCCAACAGGTTTTGGGGTCTGATGATACCCTGTAAAGCTAAGCACTCTATGGATAAGAAACTCAGGGTAATCCCATAGACTGGCTTTATCTATCTTTATATATACATACATACACACACACACACACACACATACAATCTACTTCTATTACTAGACCTGACTCAATAAACCCAACATCATTTCTCTCGTTTCTGTACTCTTATTCTCTTCACCCCATTCTAGCCCTTCTTTTGTCAGAGTTCTCTCTCTTCTCTTCACCTTCTTCACCACATTACTTTCAACAAAAAAAACAAAAAAAAACAGAAAAACCTTCACAGACTAACAAGGTTTCTTTCAAGCCACACAATACAAGATCAAATGTAGAGAGTTCATAATTGTGTGAAGATCTACCACGAAACGTTTCCCCTTCATAGTGTAGGACACACAAGCTGTGTATACAACAGGGACCAGTCCTATCAACATTTATTTCTCCCCAGATTGTTAATTATATCCCTGCTCTTAAGTCTGAATACAACAAATGTGAAAATGACAATTATGATGATGATGGTGTTAAGATAATTAAGATAAACATGTAGTAGGGTTAATATTTTACTGACCATCATATTTTGCTAATACTGCTTGTACATCTGAGTAAGCCTGTAGTTCTAGGAGAGCTTCTATGAGGTTTTCATGAATTGTGAACAGGTTCATCATTGGGAATTCTTTCATTAACTGAAATGAGATTCATAAAGATGGAGGCAGTTGATTGGACTGTATTGAAAGAGGAAAAAAAAAACACACAAAGGTGGGTTGAAGCATGTTACAGGAAAAATAAAAAAGCTGAAACAGGCAATGGAGCTGTGTTGCCAAAACAAAAAAAAGGGGGGGGGGGACTGCACCACAAAAACTGAAAACATGGAAAAGCTGGTTATTACTGTTCAGCTCTATATTTCAAATATTACAAGTTTATGTTGTCAACTCAACCTACGAAATATAAGCTGTGAAATTTCACTGATTTCTTTGCAAGAGTTGAATTCTTAAAAATAAAATCTTGACTCTATAGGCCATAACCCAAAAAAAACAACAACAATATCTGATGGTTTAACAATTCTGCCAATCTACTGCTTTCATACACAAGATTAGAGCTATAATCTCTATATCTTTAATCTCTCAACTGGCACAAATCTGTCCTCGAGTGTTGGTGCCACATCAAAAGCACCCAGTACCCCTTGTAAAGTGATTGGTGTTAGGAAGGGCATCAAAGCACAGAAACCATGTCAAAACAGATAATGGAGCCTGGTACAGCTCCCGTCTTTGCCAGGTCCCGTCAAACTGTCCAGTCTATGCCAGCATGAAAAACAAACAGTAAATGATGATAATAAAAATACAGCCCCACCCACTCAGCCCCCAACACTGTGTTGTATGTAAGAGGGTCCAGAGAAATCTCATATTGTTCTAGAAAGTTTCAGAAAATCCCAGAAAGTCCCAGAAGATTGCAGAAAATTTAAGAATGCTTGAAAAATCATTGGCACTTACATCTCTCATCATTTTCACAGCTTCCTTTGTCCGGCCGAGTTTCCGTGCACACATGGCCAGCCGTCTTTTGATGTAAACTAGAACATTGGTGTCTCTTCCTGAAAAGACAGAGATAAGAGAAGGTGGTTTCATCAATGCTGGACGTGTGAATATGAAAGAGAAGAACGTTGCTTTGAGCTTCGTACTTCCATTTCACTCAGATGAGCATCTCATGTTTGGTTCCCCCCCCCCCCCCATCCATTGTTGATGACATCACATAAAGCTCCTGCAAGTCATTCCACACTGAGCAGCTCAGCCATCTGGATGTTGGGATCCACAATGCTGAGGGAGTCCACTCGTCAGCCCCTACACTCACCTACACAAAGAGCATAAGACACACACACACACACACACACACACACACACACGTCACCGGCAACGACGACAACATCATTTTACATGAATCAAACATCGCAGGTTCACTAATTAGATACAATCAGCAGTTTTAATGAGTGCAGACTGTTGGAATAAAGGAAGGGGTGAGGAGGACCTGAAGTACTGACTCAACAACAAAGTCTCGTCCAACCCATGCCAGCATGGAAGAAGAAACAGTAACAATCTGCACACCACCACCACCACCATCAGTGACCACCCAACCATGCAACAACTTGTACTGGGTTACATGTTACCAGTGATGCATAACAGTGACCTCACCACTGCACATTACCTCTTCTATACTCCACTGAGTGCCACACTACACCTACCTCCACACACCACTTGGACCCTAACCCCAACCCACCCAATGCCATACTCGACCCGAGGCCACACAACACTCCACATCTCTCTACTTACTGTGTGCTGTGTCATGCATCAGTGACTGCTGACATGTCTGTTGTGACTTTTTATAGCTGATCTCTGCATATTTGTATGCTTGCTTGAATAGTTTCTCAGCCTGAAATTATATAGACATGTGTGCATAGATAAACATATACAGACATATATATATATATGTACAGAGTGTTAGAAATGGTGTACAGATATTGTATATTGAGATGAAAAGGAGATTGCCAGAATTTTGGAAAAAAGAAATTTTTATTTATTCATTATTATTATTATTATTCTTCGCGCTTTCATTTGTCTTTGAAATTGTCAAATAATATTGCGAATGTGCAAACAGGTTGTTCATTTCTATAATTCAAATATGGTTTTTTTTTTTGTTTAGAAGAAGAGAACATTATTTTTTTCTTTTGTTTTTATGGGTGACGTTCCAGGACAATGGAGGAAGATCGACAAATACACAGATGGATAGATAGATAGATAGATAGATAGATAGGCAGATGGAGAGATGGATAGACGGATAGATGGATAGATAGATAGACAGATAGATGGATAGATAGATAGACAGATAGATAGATAGATAGATAGGCAGATAGACAGATAGATAGATAGATAGACAGGCAGATGGATAGATAGATAGATAGATAGATAGATAGATAGATAGATAGATACATTTCTTTTATTAGCCACACAGGGCTCAACAAAGATGGGACAGATACAATGTAGAACTTTTCTTTTTGGGAGGGGGAAGGAAAAATATAGATAGATAGATAGATAGATAGATAGATAGATAGATAGATAGATAGATAGATAGATATATAGACAGGCAGATAGGTAGATAGGTAGAGTGAGGGATTTCTTTTCAATTTGGATTGTATTTACCAGTTATTGGATCTAAGTAACATAACACAGTAAAGTGTTCCGTTGCTGATCCAGCTTGTGGTGGGGGATCCCCCACAACAGAGGAGGCTCGTAACGACAATGAATGAACTAATAATCCTTTGTACTATGGGCACAAGGCCTGAAATTTGTGGGGTGGTGATGGTGGGATTTAGTTTAGAGAAAGGTGGGTAGGGCAGTTACCTCGGCAACAGACTGTGACTCCTCTTCAGCCAACAAGATGAGGGACGTAGCACACCTGGAGAGTGAATAAAAGAGACATTAGTTCGATCTTGGCTTTGGAAAGAGAGGGAGAAAGAGTAAGAGATAGGGCAGAAACTGATGAAGCAGCAGAGGGAGAAGATCATCAGAAATAGAGTAAAAGCAATAAGTTGGTTGGAGACTGGAGGAGGATGAGGAGGATGAGGAGGAGGAGGAGGAGGAGGAGGAGGAGGAGGATGAGGAGGGTGAGGAGGAGGAGGAGGAGGAGGAGGAGGAGGAGGAGGATGAGGAGGAGGAGGAGGAGGAGGAGGAGGAGGAGGAGGATGAGGAGGAGGATGAGGAGGATGAGGAGGAGGATGAGGATGATGAGGATGAGGATGATGAGGAGGAGGAGGAGGAGGATGAGGATGAGGAGGATGAGGAGGAGGATGAGGAGGAGGATGAGGAGGAGGATGAGGAGGAGGATGAGGATGAGGAGGATGAGGATGATGAGGATGATAATGAGGAGGATGAGGAGGATGAGGATGAGGATGATGAGGATGATGAGGATGAGGATGATGAGGATGATGAGGAGGATGAGGATGAGGAGGAGGAGGAGGAGGAGGAGGAGGATGAGGATGATGAGGAGGAGGAGGAGGATGATGAGGAGGAGGAGGAGGAGGAGGATGAGGAGGAGGATGAGGAGGAGGATGAGGATGATGAGGATGATGAGGAGGATGAGGATGATGATGATGAGGATGATGAGGAGGATGAGGATGATGATGAGGAGGAGGAGGAGGAGGAGGAGGATGAGGAGGTTGAGGAGGAGAATGAGGATGAGGAGGATGATGAGGATGAGGAGGAGGAGGATGAGGATGATGAGGAGGATGAGGATGAGGATGATGAGGATGATGAGGAGGATGAGGATGATGATGATGAGGAGGATGAGGATAAAGATCTTCAAATAGAAATTAGCAAAATGTGGAACCTGAAGACTAAAACAATACCTGTTGTCATAGGAATGATAGCAAAACTGCGGGTGTATATATGTTTGGGCGTGAGTGTATGTGCGTGTATGCATGTGCGTGTGTATTTTATGTGTGCGTGTGAACGAGGGGTTGTGTGGGGAGGTATATGTGTGTTTACTGCATTTGTATGTGCATGCACGTGTGTGTACATGTATGTGTATGTGCATGTATGCGTGCATGCGCGTGTGTGTATGTATATATACATACATATATAAATATAGAAATATATATATATATAATATATATGCATATATATAAACATACATTTATGTATACATGCATATATATACACACATACATATATATATATATATATATATATATATATATATATATATATGTATATATATATAACCCATGCTAGCATGGAAAGCGGACGTTAAACGATGATGATGATATATATATATATATATATATATATATGTATGTATGTATGTGTGTTTTTTCAGTGTTTGCAAATAACACAGAAAAAATAAATAAACAGTTACCAGGGTAGCAAAGATGCACGCAAGTAACAAGAATGTAACAACCTGTTTATAAAGGTAGAAACTCCAGGTTAAGGTGAAATGTTTTGTATAAGAAAGATAAATAAATAAATGGAGTTAAACGCAGGTGTTAGTCAAATTCTTTTTACTTCCTACATATGCCTTGAAGACAACATTGGTATTGTTCCAGAAAGAATGAAATGGTGTAAAACAATGCAATCTTCTCAGCAGGGAAAGAAACCAAACCCATCAATAAGACATTTTAACAATGTGATGACTGTGTATATGACGAAGGGAATACTGCTAAGTCTTTTTTAAAAATTCATTAGTAGATATAATGTCAAAGGTAGTTTCACTTAGACTTTCTAGATTATCTGTTAATGTTACTTAAAGGAGGCTATAAAGAAAAAATTACCTGTATTAACCCTGTTGACATTAATTCTACCTCTATTAATTAGGACATGACATCAAGTTGTAACGATATTAATGATTTTAATTTCATTTCGAACAACCAAACCGAATATTGTATTTCTGCAGCTTAAGGGAGATAACCGTTATTTAAGCCCCTTTGTAATAGTCTCAGTGATAATTGAAAGAGATAATATATTTTAAATTAGTTGAGGGTTTGTGGTATGGGAAATATGAGTCATTATGCAAGTTAAGGGTGATATCCACAAAGTTGGCTTTAGTTATATCATCATCAAAAACAATGCTTCAGTCCATGTTTCGGAAAAATTTAACTAAGCTGCTCCTAACCCTTTGTAGTTTTTGGTTAGAAGCATTTTGAAGGTAGAGTAGACAATCATCATGGTATAGATCTCCATTGATGTTTGGGAATTGGTCAGCCATTTCAGAAAGAGAATATATACGGACCAAAGCAGCGATTTGTGCTGAATCAGAACTTCTCATCGTGACATCAAAATTGTCAGGTGTATCTTTACGGAGGGCCATAGCTTGTTATCGAATTTAATAATCGATTTCCTGGCGGCCAACACATCATTAATTTCATCCTTGGTGAGACCTGCTTTGTTGTGAGTGAGCCAGAGTAGCTTGTTAAGTCGGATTGGGTTGATAGAAACTAGAAATGTCAAACTGGATAAACTTAGTGCCATTTCTTGTTCTTAATCAAACGAAACCAGTCAACGACTTGGAATGAATTAAAAACATATTCATTTATCTGTATATGTACATATATGTATACAACTGGAAAGGCAACTGACTGTAAAGCAGTGTATCAAGAATATGTATGCTCCCAACCCATGCCAGCATGGAAAAATAGACGTAAAAGGATACTTATGTTACAATATGAAAGTCAAAGCCAGACTTACTCAGAGTTTTTTTCCAGGCCTCTGTGGGCCTCTCGTATTCTCACTTCGGGGTTTCTCTCTCGCCAGGCCATCTGCATAACTGAAGGGAAAGAGAGAAAGAGAGAGATGTATGGTGGGAGGTGTGAGGGGGTAAGGTAGCACAAAGAAAACACACACTCTCGGAGTGGTTGGCGTTAGGAAGGGCATCCAGCTGTAGAAACTCTGCCAAATTTAGATTGGAGCCTGGTGTTGCCATCCGGTTTCACCAGTCCTCAGTCAAATTGTCCAACCCATGCTAGCATGGAAAGCGGACGTTAAACGATGATGATGATGATGACACATACACACACACACACACACAGATATACATATGCAGACATATACACACACACACAATTATCTACATACATATACATACACAAGGGATTTATTCTTTCATTTTTTTTTATTTCAATCATTTGACTGTAGCCATGTTGGAGCACCACCTTTAGTCAAACAAATCAAACCCCAGGACTTATTCTATTGATCTCTTCTGCTGAACTGCTACATTACGGGGACTTAGCAGTTGTCAAAGTGATGATGAGGGGACAAACACACACACACACACACACACACAACGGGCTTCTTTCAGTTTCCATCTGCCAAATCCACTGACTGGGCTTTGGTCGGCCTGAGGCTATAGTAGCAGACACTTTCCCAGGGTGCCATGCAGTGGAATTGAACCCTGAACCATGTGGTTTGTAAGCAAGCTACTTACCACACAGCCACTTCTGCACCTGTGCTGCAAAGTTCTTGGCTTTGGGCGAAAGAAAATCCAGGAGGATCAGTTATTTATCATTTCATTCAACATATTCCCCCTTTCAGATTCACTGACTTAACACAGGGGTCCTTCAGTTTTTCTAAGACCTGTAAAAGAACTTGGAAGGTTGGGCCTCCAACCAGGCCTTTCATGACACCCTTAAAAACCAGGAACTTTTCAGCACCCACCTCATAGATGCACACGCACACACAGATGATTTCTCTGTAGTGATCAAATGTTTGTGTAGACATAAGTTCACCCCCTCCATCAAATCGACATTACCTGTACAGGTGCAACTGGGTGCCACACATCAGATGACAAAATGATTGCAGAGCAATATGAAGTGAAGTACTTTGCTCAACAACACAACACAACACCTGGTCTGGGAACTGAACCCATGATTTTGCAATTGTGAGTGCAACACGCTAAACACCAAGCCTTTAATTTCGTTTACAAGAAACATTTGCAATATGAAAATAAACTCTTATACTATTAATTAGGCCAGTTACAGCCTAATTATGCCAAATGGCAATACCAGGTGTTTTCGAGTTGCACCGAACTGTGCTGATACAATAATAATAATAATAATAATAATCCTTGGATGGAATTTATAAATATTTTAATGCATCCCAATGTGCATTTCCACAAATCATGTTTCTTCAGATCAAAGATGGTATTTCTGGGAGGCTGTAATCTTAAGAAACATGGTTTGTGGAAACACACATAGTGATACATTATAATATTTATTAATTCCATGTAAAGATTATTATTATTATTATTATTATTATTATTACTATATTAGTTAGTTCTTCTTGTTTGTGGAACAAATCAGTCCTTGCCATATGTCATGAAGAACTGCCTCCACCTCCTTAAGATTCCATCAGAAGTTCAGGGCCCAAGGAAGGACACACACAGAAACACGCACATGAAATATATACATCATGTCCCTTCCCACCACCACCACCACCAACAACAACAACAACAGCCTCAGTAAAAACTAACAAAAGTGTACCCACTCTCATATTCCTGTTTGCCAGAATCTCCATCACATGTGAAGAACGTCTGGTGATCCTGCGCTGACAAGTTCATATCATAATAAGTGAGCGGCTCTTTGTCCATTTCCCACGTGAATCGCTGGTATTCGGCACCTCGAAAGAGGTTGAGCGGATTTCGCCATAGCTTACACTCTGTTGGACAGAAACAGCAGAAAGAAAGAAAAGACAATCAACAAAAAGAATCAAAGACATTTTCAAAGAGGAATAGTCTAAGAGGAATCGGGAATTACTGTTAATATTTTTTACTACAAAGGCGGCGGTTAGCTGGTAGAATTGTTATTGGGCTGAATGAAATGCTTCGTGGCATTTCAGTCATCCTTTTGGGGGTCGATAAATGAAATACCACTGGCTCCTGTGCTGGTGGCATGTAAAAAGTACCATCCGAACATGGCTGATGCCAGTGCCGCCGGACTGGCTCCCATGCTGGTGGCACATAAAAAGCACCTGCTACATTCTCAGAGTGGTTGGCATTAGGAAAGGCATCCAGATCAGACTGGAACCTGGTGCAGCCTCCTGGCTTGCCAGTCCTCCGTCAAACTGTCCAACCCATGCCAGCATGGAAAATGGATATTAAACGATGATAATGATGAAACACAATCGACTGGTTTTTAATAAGAGATCCTTATTCACCATTCTTCAAACCTTAAAGCTGCCATGCACAGTAAAACCTTTAACTGACATAGAGAAACAGTGGAGAGAGCACCTGTCCACACTGTGACACTAAAAAGGGTAAAGACCCCCTTGAGTCATGAGTGATCATGGGACTGTGCCTCGAAAGTTCCCCTCCAAAGCACAAGTCCAGGAAAGGTTGTTTACCCAAGCATACCAGCCTCTCCTCTCCCCGCCACTGGTGTTATCCAAGGGAAAGGCAAAGGGGCCGATACAGCTTGGCACCAGTGAAGAGTCACAACTCATTTCTACAGCTGCTCGAGAACCCAATACACAGCCCGGTCCAGGAATCGAACTCACTACCTCATGACTGTGAGCTTGATGTTCTAACCACTGCAACACATGCAATAAGCCACGGTATGCCTCAGTATACTGTATGGTCCTTAACGAGGTGCAGCTAAGATGTATACCCGGCTCTTGGTTGTTTTTGCAAGATGTTGATCACAGAGGGGCTGGATTAAGGCAAGCCCAGGGCTACACAACAACAATAAGATGAACACTGACCTGGCACATGATGCTGTTGGCTGTTGCTGTTACCTCCCTCTGACACGTTGCTGTCACCAGTGCTGCTGCTGTTGTTGCTTCCGCTGCTACCCCCCAGCAGCGGTGAGAGGTGGTTGAGGGAGACTTGCTCTATGAATGAGGTGCCATACTTTTTGAAGTACCACCACTCGAAGATCTGGAGTGAGAGAGAGAGAGTGATGTGTGAGTGAGAGGAGAGGGAGATGTGTGAGTGAGAGGAGAGAGAGAGAGATGTGTGAGTGAGAGGAGAGGGAGATGTGTGAGTGAGGGGAGAGGGAGATGAACAAGAAAAAGCTTTATAAATACAACAGCATGGAGGGAGGGGCAGACAGGATCTTCACCGTGGGGCTTGGCTTGGGCCAGGGTTAGATGTTGGAGGTGGCAGTGGTGGTGGTGGTGGTGGTTGTGATGTTGTCCCTTACACGGGGTGAGGATAATGATTGTGGAACTGTGTAGAAACCAGTTTCAAATTCCGGCACAAGGCCAGCAATTTCAAGGGAGGAGATAAGTTGATTATATTGATCCTCAGTTTATAACTGGTACTTATTCTATCAACACTGAAAGGATGAAAGGCAAAGTTGACCTTGGCAGAATTTGAATTTGGAACTGTGTCGATATTAAGAGCTGGATCGTGCATGTATCTGTGCTTGTGTGTGTGCATGTGTGTGTGTGTGCGTGTGTGTGTATGTGTGTTCTGTTGGTCTCTTTTGCCAAACTGCTAAGTTACATGGGTGTAAACACACCAACATTGGTTGTCAAGTGATGTTGCGGGGACAAACACAGATGTGAAACAGAGTCTTGCTCAAGAACACAACACACAGCCTGGTCCGGGAATCGAACTCACTACCTCATGATTGTGAGCAGGACACTCTAACCATTGAGCCATGCGCCCTTGTATAGGAGGTAAAATACAGAGGAGCCATATTGAAAGAGAGGGTAGAATAAAGGAACAGACAGACAAACAGGTGTGTCACTTACCAATATGAGACCTGAAATCAAAGACGAGGTCCCTGTAAGGGCCACATAGAACTTTGGAGTCAGGGTGTTGAGGAACATTGTGGCTGGAAAAGACAAAAAACAAAACAACAATGAGGGACTTATTTAAAGAATCACCTGAAGATGTGCATTTTACACCTTGGATGGAAGATAATGACTACACAACATCTCACCAATGTACTGAAGGCGTAGAAATGTGTTGAAACAATTGTAGTGATTTTAAATAAAAAAAAGCATATCATTCATTCCATTTTCTATCATTTACCTGTACCTACGTATACATATGTGCAGACACACACACACACACACATACACAGTGCAAAACAGACGTACTAAAGGAATAGAGAGGACTGTGGGTGGAGGGAGGTGGAGGTGATTGTGAGACTGATGATGATGATGATGATGATGATGTTGGTAATGGTGCTGGTGGTGAATATGATGGTGGTGATGGTGATGATGATGATGATGATGATGGTGAAAATTGTGGTGATGCCACTATAACACAGCCGCAAAATGCCTGAAGACAATGATGGCCCTCCGCCCCCCCCCCCCCACACACACACTCCCTCCTACGCCCATTTCCTCCCACCACCACCACTGCGATGACAATGACAACTAAGACATGGCAGTGATTCCAGCCTTGGCAACCACTAGTTACCATAGCAACAGATAAAGCAGCAGTGACGAGACCAGCAGCAACAACACCCAGTCAGTGTGTCTGTGTGTCTGTATGTCTGTATCTGTGTGTTCGTGTACTTGTCTGTGTGCGTGTGTGTGTGTGTGCGTGTGTGCGCATATAACTGTCTGTGTGTTCTGGCTCTGCTGTGTAAAGATGAAGAGGAAGGGTGGAATGCAAAGACAGAAGGGGATGCTGTTACAACAACAACAACAGCAATTATGATGTCATCGAACCATCGAGAAAACTTCTCTTATGTGGTCATTCAATTTGGTAGAAATAACAGCCACAGCACATTCACAAATCTCACAAGGAAAAACTCTTTGGATAATGTAGTCCTAGATACACTATGACTGGACAAAAGACAGGGTGGTCAGAGATGGGACGTCTTTCATCATGGGTCTATCTGGATCAGAACTGACTTGAGACTAACACTAACTATTATACTAAACATTAGATAATGTAGTCCTAGATACACTATGACAGAATAAATGATAGGATGGTTACAGAGGGGACATCTTTGATCCTAAGTCTGTCTGACTCAGGACAGACCTGGAGCAAAACCCCTTTCGTCACCATCAGATTGCACTGAGAAAGTTCCCCTCCGAGGCACAAGTCCGGGCAAGGTTGTTTATGGAAGACCAGCACTCACCCGTGCATACCAGCCTCCCCATCTCTTTGCCACTGATGTTATCCAAGGAAAAACAAAAAACAAAGACAGATACAGTTTGGCACCAATGACATCACAGCCCGGTCTGGGAATCGAACCCACTTTGAATGATGATGATGTTGCTGATGATGTTGATTTTAATTGGAGATGTGTTGATGGTGATGATGGGGATGAAGCAACCAAGACTAAACATGAGAGATTGACAGTTTGTTGATGTTGTCAAACTTCAATGTTCGAAGGTCCCTGTTACTGGATGAAAACAGAAAAGACCCCCTGTAAACACATACACAACAGCCTACAGGCATTACATCAATTACACAGCCCCCCCCCCTCTCACACACACACACACACACACACACATATACAAAGAGAAGAGAAATTGTAAAATGTCCAGGTAAGCAAAAACGTGGCTGTGTGGTAAGAAGCCTGCTTCCCAACCACATGGTCCTGGGTTCAGTCCCATTGTGCGGCAACTTGAGCAAGTGTCTTCTACCATAGCCTTGAGAAAACCGAAGCCCTGTGAGTGGCTTTGATAGATGGAAACTGAAAGAAGCCCATCAT
>NC_142956.1:72371-82371 GCF_046866305.1 Octopus bimaculoides
GTGAAATTGATTACAGAAGACAGAACTACTTCAGACCCTAACCCTAACCACAGCAACTACTACCCCACCACCACCACCACCTACATACTACCACACAAACCACCACCCCTCATACTACCACACAAACAACAATACTTACAGAAAACCAGATTCAACATATCGCAGTTACGGTTACAGAATCGAGTGGTCCTTTCTATGGAGTGGTGGTCACAGCTGGACTGTCCACACTGTATAAGTAGTAGTAGTAGTAGTAGTAGTAATGTTGTGCTTTTTATAGAATGATGGTCACAGTTGGGTTGTCCACACTGCAGCAGCAGCTACTGTAGCAGTAGCAGTAGTGGTAATGACAGTATGTGCTGCAGCAAAGCAGTCGTCGAAGCTAAGGTGATAGTAGCACTGGTTGTGGTGATGATGACAATACAATCCTTTCAGTAGTGATGGTCACGGGGTAAATCCACACAGATCTGTGTTACAGTATGAATCGCGGTATAGCAGTGGTAACAGTAGAGGTGTATTGGTAGTGGTGTTGGTGCTAGTGCAATGTGGTGACCACAACAGCTATACTATGTACTAAGCTATACCGTTTTCTTAAAATCCTGTAGTAGTAGTAGTAGCAGCAGCGACGGTATTGGCGGGAGTAGTGCAGTGTCGGTAGTGGTACTAGTGGTGTTTCTAGTCACAGACCACGAATGTGTGGGTGGGACAGAAACAATGCAGTGCGGGTTGTAGTAGCAGTAGAAATGTTGGTATTGGTAGTAGTAGAAGCGGTGATAGCGGTAGTAGTGGTGTTAGTAACGGCTTCGGAGGTAGTAGCGGTGTTGATAGGGTAGTGGTGTTGGTGGTAGTGTTTCTGTGGTGGTTTTCACCGACAAACATGAAAGCTATGACACAGTGTATAGGATGTAGTAGAGGGTGGTAAGTTTAAAGTGGTTAGTTCCCTGTAGCAGTATATGTTGTAGTAGTAGAAGTAGTAGTAGGATAAACGTGTTGGTGTGCCTTGATGAATAAGTGTTGTAGTTTGTGCTGTAGTGCTAGTGGTAGTAGTGTGGCTGTGGCGGTGGTGTAGAGGTAGTAGTAGTAGTAGATGATACAGTACAGCTGTAGTAGTCGTGTTTACGTTGGTATAAGCGCCAGTGCTGGTGGTGGTCGTCGCAGATATTGATACTGCAGCCCAAACTGCAACAGTAGTTTAGCCCTAGGCCTGTCGTGGAGCGCGTAAGCAGACAGTTCTTATCCTATTTACGATAAAAAAAGCGGTTCCAAAAGCGACCATCCCGTGGAGGAGAGGACGACAGAGATATCCTTCGTTTCTTTCTTGGTTTCTAAAGGCAAAACACCGAGATTCGGCTGCTATTTTTAGCAGACAACCACATCCGACCACGTAAATACGTCGTGTAATAATAAGAGAGGCGGCGGAGGGAGTAGTGGTAGGAGGAGGAGGAGGGAATAACAGAGAAATTAACTGCGGGGGGGAGGGGAAGTCTGCTACCACCTCTGTGATACAATAGTAGTAGGAGGAGGAGTCGCAGCCGTCGTCGTCGTCGTCATGGTAGTGGTGGTCGCAGCAGCAAAGAGACGAGGATTAGAAAGGCTCTCCAGCCATGACCACCTTCTCTGGAGTTTTTTTGTTTGTTTATATATATATATATATATATATATATATATATATATATATATATATATTTATGTATGTATTTTCAGACAATGAGGCAATAAAACGGGAGACTTAGCTGTTATTTCCAGCAGCCGCAACACCCTTCACTTTCGCTAACCTAGTAGTCGTAGTAGTAATGTTTAACCCCGAGTCAGGCCTGGCTGAGCAGAACTACGATCACAGCACTTTGCAAACGTGATCAGCCCGATTCTTTCTTCACCTTTAGGCATTGTCTATCTTGGCGGCGGCGGCAACGCGAGTGGAAGCCATGAGGAAGGGGTCGGCTGCTATTTCTAGCAGATCGAGCCACCATGTACACAGTCTCGTTCAGTGCAGTGGTGGTAGTAGTAATAGTAGAGATAACAATAGTGGTAGGAGTAGTAGTAGTGGTGGTGATGGTGCCATTGATGGTAGTAGTAACAGTAGACAACAACAGCGGTATAGCTGGGGTGGTGGTAGTAGTAGAGAAAGAAATAACAGTAGCAACAGTGATGTACGGTAGTAGTAGTAATAGTAGAGATAACATAATGGTAGGAGGAACAGTTGACAACAACAGCGGTATAGCAGGGGTGGTGGTAGTAGTAGAGAAAGAAATAACAGTAGCAACAGTGATGTACGGTGGTAATAGTAATAGTAGAGGTAGAAAGAGTGGTAGGAGGAACAGTAAGCTCTGTGTTACGACGTCAGACATATCTGTTGTGTCTCACTGAGAGAGGGGAGGAGGAGGAGAGACTGAAAGCTGGAGGTGGCGGCGGGGGTTGTCGTAGGGAGGTTGCATAGTGGTAATGGTGATGACGGTGGTGGCGAAAGGTGAAGGGGGGAGGAGGGATAGCGGTAACAGTGATGGTGGTGCTGAAAATGATGCTGGTGATGATGTTAGCGTCTGTGGGAGAAGGAAGGGGAGGGTGGTAGTAGTAGTAGTGCAGACAGTAGGCTGATAGTAGTAACAGTAGTGGTGGTGGTGGTATTTATACATGGAATACGATGCTGACATTTTAGATGATGATGATGCTGATGCTGATGGCGGCAGGGGTGGCGATGGTGACGACGACGATGGCGGCGGAAGCTTTTTTTGTTTGTTTTACGACGTGGAACATTCTGGAACAGAATTAAATGGGGGAAAAAACTGATATTTTTGATGATGATGATGATGATGATGATAGCGATGACGCTGTAGTAGTAGTAGTTGTAGCAGTAGTAGTAATAGTTGCAGTGGTGGCGGTAACAGACAACAGACTGACAGTAGTAGTGGTGGTGGTGGTGGTGGTGGTGGTACTTTTACGCCATGGAATTCTAGAAACTCGTCTGACGATGACGATGATGATGATGGCGGTGGTGGTGGTGATGGTTTAGCCGCAGGTCAGTCCCGATCTGGCAGCGAGACCCACGATCAAAGATGTTCCATCTGTGACCATCCCATCTATTATTGAGACATAGTGTATCTAGGACTACATCATCTAATGTGCCGCAGGGAGCCCAGAACCACATTATTGAAATTGTATAGAATTAGTGGCTATAGTTGTTGTTTAACCCCAGGTCAGTCCTGATCCAGACCTATGATCAAAGATGTTCCAGATGTGACCATCCCATCTTTTATTCAGGCATAGTGTATCTAAGACTACATTTTATCTAATGTACAGGGAGCCCAGAACCACATTGTCTCACATAGAAATAGCTGCCACACTACCTTCTATCTTCAACACTTGATGTAGATTTTGGCTGCTATTTCTAGCTGGTAAGCAACCACATAGAGACTCCATGGAATGATGGAGAACAACAGTAGGTGTGGTGGTGTGGGTGGAGTGATGTGGTGGTGTTGGTGGTAGTAATTAATCGTTTATGTTGGACCCTTGACTCCATCAGAAGTCGAGGAACCTCATTGACACATGCAGCATGGCTTGGGGATCTCGTTAGAGCAGAACCTGTTCTTCTCAATTCCTGAAGACAGTTGATTTCCGATGTGGAGGGGAGGGGGAGAAGAAGAGAGAAAGGGAGTGAAAGAGAGAGAGAGAGAGAGAAGACTTGGCCCCATTATTGGTCCCCCATAAAGATGAAAAAGGCAAAATTGGCATCAATGGGAATTGAACTCAGAGCCGGAGAGTCAGTATCAAAACTACAAGGAAATCTATTGCTATTTGGCACCCTAAGGATTATTTGTTGGTCATTGTTGACACTGACCAAGGACATCACAGGGTCAGGCTGTGACCAATCAGTCCGATGCATGTTCTGAAGGCTTTTGCTGCAGGTCAGCCATCGGTGGTCAACTGGCATTGAGGGTAACAAGTTGGTTCTCAACTTGTGTAGGTTGCATTTTGTATCCCTGGCATTCCTGTTCTGTTCATAAAATGCGTCACCTCTGTTGGTACAGCTTTGCCAGACTGGGGTAGTCTTGTCCTTGCGTTTCCCAGGTGTCAGGGTCAATCTCTGAGATCCCCAGTGAAGCCTTGTGTGTATCCTTGAAGCACTTTCTCTGTCCACTTTGCAAGCAACTTGCTTTCTGCCAATTCCCTGTAAACGAGTCTCTTGGGGGTGTCACATGTCAGCCATTCGAACAAGGTGGCTTGCTCACCAGACTCGCATCTTCCTCAGCAGATCAGCCGGGGAGAGGACCTTGTCCTACGAGATGATTTTCACACACCCACGTGTCAACCCGGATCCAAAGGAAGGAGCTAATAGGCTGTTACAGACATACTCAGCACTGACCTTGCTGTTCCTAATAGCAAATACAGCCATTAGCTAATGAGGTTAATTATGTAATTCCTGTCATTTGTTAATTAACATTCTGTATTTACAGAACACTTTGCTCTGAAGCAAATCGTTCCTGTTATGCAAAAGGGAAGTGGCTGTGTGATAAGAAGCTGGCTTCCCAACCGCATGGTTCCGGGTTCAGTCCCACTGCATGGCATCTTGGGCAAGTGCCTTTTACTAAAGCCTTGGGCTAACCAAAGCTTTCTGAGTAGATTTGGTAAACAGAAACTAAAAGAAGCCCATATATGTATGTAATATATATATATATATATATATATTTCTCATCATCATCATCGTTTAATGTCCTCCTTCGATACTGGCCTGGGTGGGACGGTGTGACAGAAACTGGCCAGGCAGGAGCCTGCATCAGATTTCTGCATCTGTTTCGTTTTTTTACAGCTGGATGCTCTTCCTGTCACCAATCATCCAGCAGAGTGGACTCCTTGCTTTTTACGTGGACCAAGCACAGGTGAAGTCAGTTTTGGCAAGGTTTTTTTACTGCTGGACGCCCTTCCAGATGCCAACCACTTCACAGTGTGGACTGAATGCTTTTAAGGTGGCACCAAGTAATTCACAAGACAAGGAATTAGGGCAGGGGGACATTTGAGGAGGAGACTTTGTGTCTGAGGATGAAAGGTTAGAGTGTGACAGAGAGACAGATGCAGGTGTCTTGCCACAACAGAAGGGCCATTAGAGGAGGTGACCAGGGATCAAACGATGAAAGGTTAGAGTGTATTTATATGTGTGTGTGCGTGTGTTTGTATATGTCTATGCATAAGGGCATATATATATATATGTTTATATATGTATGTGTGTGTGGTGTGCATTTGATTACGTGGCACCTGCACTGACAGGGTCATCAGGGAACCAACAAGACAAAAACCCTTTGAGAGGGGAGGGGAGCATTAATGAGAGAGAGAGAAGTAGTAGAGGAGGAGGAAGAGAGAGAGAGAGAAGCAGTAGAGGAGGAAGAGAGAGAGAGAGAGAGTAAAAGATAGTGAGAAAGGGGCAGAAAATGAAGAAAAAAGATAAAGTAAAGGATTGAAGGAAGAGGTGGCAGTGGAGGAGGGGAGCAAAAGAGAGAGAGAGAGAGTAAAGGATAGAGAGAAAGGAGAAAAGAGAGAAAGGAGAAAAGAGAGAGAGAGAGAGAGTAAAACCGAAA
The DNA here is from genome assembly GCF_046866305.1 of Octopus bimaculoides. Lineage (NCBI taxonomy): Eukaryota > Metazoa > Mollusca > Cephalopoda > Octopoda > Octopodidae > Octopus > Octopus bimaculoides. The sequence continues at coordinate 77,936 of NC_142956.1, forward strand.
ATACGAAAGAGTAAGACTTAACGACAGAGAAAGAGAGAGAGAACGAGGAAGAGGGAGTCAGACAATGAGTGAGGGGAAGAGGGAAAGAGTGTGTGTGTGTGCGTGCGTTAAAGAGAGAGGGGGCAGACAGACGTAATGACGTCATTAATGTGAGAGAGAAAGAGTAAGAGAAAGCAAGGGAGAAGGAAGAGAAAGTGAGTGAAGAGTAAAAGAGGAGGGAGGCAATAGGCGTAGTGACGGAAGATGTCGCTGAGGAAGTTGGGTTTGCTAAGCATAGCAGCCAAATCAGTCTCAATTTACACCAGCGTCCGAAGAACAGGTAGGATCTCACTGAACAAAGGTGGAACTAGATATAAAATAAACATGAAACAGATGGTCGTGGCTGGAACGGAGCCTTGGAACCTGCACAGAAAGTGATGACCCTACGGTTAGATATCCGTTTCTACTCTAAGCACAAGGACTGAAATTTGTGGGGAAGGGGTCAGTCGATTAGATCGATCCCAGTACGCAACTGGTACTTGATTTATCGACCCCGAATGGATGAAAAGCAAAGTCGACCTCGGCGGAATTTGAACTCAGAACGTTCTGCCGGTCGCCTCCTTCCCCAGGGTCGGATTCGAATGACATTTCGCCAATCGGGCAGAGGAGGAGGAGGAGTAAGTGACACAGAGAGAGAGAGAGAGAGAGAGGGGTAAAGAGAGAAAGGGAGCAAGGCACAAGAGAGAAAGACAGAGTGAGAAAAGGCAACAGGAAGGTGAGGAGGAGGAGGAATACAGACAGACAGAAAGAAAGGGTGGAGGGAAAAGGGGAGAAGAAACAATACAACGAGAGAGAGAGAGAGAGAGAGACATAACAAGAAATGACGTAGTATAACAGAGAGAGGAAGAGAAAAAGAGAATGGGAGGAGGAGGAGGAGTAATGCAAAACTGAGAAAGTAACAATGAAGAGAAAAGAGATAAGAATCAGAGGAAAGAGATGTAATGACGTAATATTAGAGAGTGGGAGGGGGAAGGGGAGGAAGAGATGGAGCATCTATCTGTCTATCTATCAATCTATACATGTTATTTGCAATCAAGAGGGACGGATAGAGAGATAGATAGACAGACAGACACAGAGAGAGGGGGCAGTAGGCAGACGTGGGACTGGTTGAAGAAGGGAGAGGAAGATTTAGAAGATTCCAGAACAGAAGGAAGAAAGAATGGTAGAAGTGAAGAGGGTGAGGTGGGAGGTAATGAGAGAGAGAGAGGGAGGGAGGCAGGCAGGCAGGCAGGCAGGCAGGCAGGCAGGCAGGCAGACAGAGCTTTGGAGAGAAAACGATACATATTTGCACACATTAGAAAGCGAGAGAGAAATAGAGGGAAAGAGATAGAGAGAGAGAGAGAGACAATGAGAGGAAGACGGGGGGGTGAAGAGAAAGTGTTCCTAAACTTTCATTTTTTACAAAGAGTTTGTGTATGTCTTGTAGTAATTGAGGAAGCTTTCTGTTGCGTGAGTTCAAATCTTGTTGAAGTCAGCTTTGCTTTTATCCCTGTGGGGTTGAGAAATAACCCCCACCCCAGTCTTCGACAAAAGGAATCAATAGATTCACGACAAGGCTTACAAACAATACGTCCTGGGGTCGATTCGTTCGACTAAAGGCGGTGCTCCAGCATGGCTGCAGTCAAATTAGTATATGTGTGTGTGTGGACATTTAGATGTATGACTACTACTGCGTGAGTCCGATCTGTTCGGGGATTCAGTCAGTTTCCATTCTCCTAAGTAGAGTTACAAGTTAGTATATACTGAGTTTAGGATTAGCAATATGCCACAGGGCGAAACAGCAACACCCTATTATGAAACAGGTACAATAGGGTCCCACTTATGTAATTAGCGGCAGTAGAAGGATTTCGATTAACTGATTAGGGAGCCCACTACGTGATAGCTAGGTTTGATAGAAATAGCAGCCAAATCTCCCTCAAATCACACCCTACTCTCTTATCTATGGATATATGTATGAGCCAATGAGGGAGACCTCTACATGGTAGCTGGACCTGCTAGAAATAGCAACCAAATCTCCCTCAAATCACACCCTACTCTCTTATCTATGGATATATGTATGAGCCAATGAGGGAGGCCTCTACGTGGTAGCTGGACCTGCTAGAAATAGCAACCAAATCTCCCTCAAATCACACCTTACTCTCTTATATATGTATATATGTATGTATTCGGATTGTACCAATCTGCCAGAAGGGAAGCTAGGCGACAGGTTTATTTAGCCAGAGGGGAAGCAGATAAGAAAAGATTTGCCAATGTTCTGCGCCGTGAGGACCAAAGACTCAAGGTATTTCGTGTTGCAAGACAGTTTAGGAGAGAGAAAAGTGATGTCATAGGAGAGAAATGTGTTCGAATGGATGATGGTACGCTTGCACTAAATGAGGCTGCAATGAAAGAGGTCTGGAGATGCCACTACGATAGATTGCTTAATAAAGAGAATGAATGGGAGAAAGAGAGCCTGCCGTATGTCGACCCAATAGAGGGACCAGCTATCCGAGTTGATAGTACCAGGGTAGATAAAGCAATTAAGAGTATGAAGACAGGGAAGGCCCCCGCCCCATCAGGAATCACTGCAGAGATGCTCAAAATATCTGGCAGTGTTGGCTACAGCCTAGTCACCCGTATTACGAACCAGGTGATACACGAAGGAGTCATACCCAATGACTGGTGTAGCAGCATCATAGTCAACTGCTACAAAGGTAAAGGTGACGCTTTAGATACAAATAATTACAGAGGCATCAAGCTGTTAGATCAGGTTATGAAAGTTATGGAGAGGGTCATAGCCCAACTAATTAGGGAGCGAATCAATTTAGATGAGATGCAGTTTGGGTTCGTGCCAGGTAAAAGCACCACTGATGCCATATTTCTAGTAAGACAGCTGCAGGAGAAATACCTAACCAAGGATAAACCTCTGTACCTGGCTTTCGTTGACATGGAGAAAGCATTTGACAGGGTCCCCCGATCCCTTATCTGGTGGTCAATGAGGAAACTTGGGATAGAAGAATGGTTAGTGAGAGCTGTGCGAGCCATGTACAGAGATGCTGCCAGTAAGGTGAGGTTGGAAATGAGTACAGTAATGAATTCCGGGTAGAGGTAGGGGCCCACAAAGGTTCCGTCCTCAGCCCCCTCCTATTTATCATAGTCCTCCAAGCGATCACAGAGGAATTCAAGACAGGTTGCCCCTGGGAGCTCCTCTATTCTGATGAACTTGCCCTAATTGCGGAGTCACTATCAGAACTAGAGGAGAAGTTTCAGGTGTGGAAGCATGGACTAGAATCGAAGGGCTTTAGAGTCAACCTAGCTAAAACCAAAATCCTAATAAGTAGGAAGGTAGATAAAACACAAACCCCTTCAGGTAGATGGTCCTGCTCAGTATGTAGAAAAGGAGTAGGTAGTAACTCTATAAGATGTACCCGGTGCAAGCTATGGACACATAAGAGGTGCAGCAATATCAAAGGCAGGTTAACTAGGAATTTAGTTTTTGTATGTGGCAGATGTTCAGGTGCAATAAAGACTGTAAACAAACAGGAAACAACTTCTATCTCATTCCAGGGTGAAAAACTAGAGGTAGTCGATAGCTTCCGCTATCTGGGTGACCAAGTTAGTAGTAGGGGTGGGTGCGCTGAAAGTGTAGCTGCTAGAATAAGAATAGCCTGGGCAAAGTTTAAAGAGCCCTTACCTCTGCTGGCGACAAAGGGACTCTCACTCAGAGTAAAAGGCAGACTGTATGACGCATGTGTACGAACAGCCATGCTACATGGCAGTGAAACATGGGCTGTGACAGCTGAGGACATGCGTAAGCTCACAAGGAATGAAGCCAGTATGCTCCGTTGGATGTGTAATGTCAGTGTGCATACCCGTCAGAGTGTAAGTATTTTGAGAGAAAAGCTGAACATAAGAAGCATCAGTTGTGGTGTGCAAGAGAGACAATTGCGCTGGTATGGACATGTGGTGAGGATGGATGAGGATAGCTGCATGAAAAAGTGCCACACCCTAACAGTTGAGGGAACCCGTGGAAGAGGTAGGCCCAGGAAGACCTGGGCTGAGGTGGTGAGGCAAGACCTTCGAACATTGGGTCTCAGCGAGGCGATGACTACTGACTGAGACCTTTGGAAATGTGCTGTGCGTGAGAAGACCCGGCAAGCCAAGTGAGATCGTTGCCAGTGCCCCTGGACTGGCTCTTGTGCGGGTGGAACATAAAAGATAGCATGGAAAGCGGACGTTAAACGATGATGATGATGATGATGATATATGAGCCAATGAGGGAGGCCTCTACATGGTAGCTAGACCTGCTAGAAATAGCAACCAAATCTCCCTCAAATCACACCCTACTCTTTTATCTATGTATATATGTATGTACGAGCCAATGAGGGAGGCCTCTACATGGTAGCTAGACCTGCTAG
>NC_142956.1:87371-134871 GCF_046866305.1 Octopus bimaculoides
TGGTCAACCTTATCGAAAGCTTTCGTTTGATTCAAACTGATCGGTGCCCCCAACCATGCACGATTCCTTAACTACCCTGTCTATGATGTAACGCATCAGATGGAAGTTGTCATGGATACTCCTGTCCGGCACAGCGCATGTTTGCGTCTCAACGATAAGCTCCAACCTCTCGGCTAGCACCGTGGCCAAAATTTTCAAATCTGCGTTGAGCAGAGGGATGGGCTGAAAATGATCTATAACAATCTCCTTGTTTGGATCTTTCTTTAACGCTACCACCGCTCCCCACCTCAAAAAACTGCGGATACTCCCATTTTGATGCCAGTGACAGTAGACTGCAGCCAAAATGCCTCCAAACAAGTCTGGAATATGACAATAAGGCTCGTAAGGCAGACCGTCCAAGCCCAGCCTGTCATTGCACCACATACACTCCAAGCCATGCAGGTAGGCACTAAAGTCCACCCTGCATTCTGACCCACCAGTTGTCCCGTACAGTCGGGCAAAGTGCGGTTGAAAGGCCTCACACATCCTTTCAAGCTCGAGTAATTCGCGCCCCTGTTCATCTGTCAGAGACCGAATGGTGGCTTTGTTGCCTTGTTGCGCCTCTGCCACTTGGACTTCTCAGGTGGCTCCAACTCCTTCGTTTCCCAGAGCACTCATCCTAGCTCTGACAACATATCCTTCGTGTTTGGCGTTGAAATGTTGGTCAAGGGCCAACCTCACTGCCAACACATTGGACATAATGCCACATCTATGTGCTTCTTCTAATTTCTTAACTAGGTCTCCCTCTATTCTATTTCGATCTATCACTAGAACCTTTCTATACCTAACCGATTCTATTTTAATTGCTTTCTTTAGGGCATACCACCATCTATTGTTGATGCTGGTGCCCGTCAACGCCCTCTTAACTAGTGTGCTAATCCGGTCTCTGTAAGCTTGGCACGCCGTGAATAACGCACCTAGTTTCCAGTAACTGGGACCCTGCCTATGACTCTTATCTAAGTCAAACATACAAGTCACAAATTTATGACCTGTGTAGCTGACTATATGAAACTGTGGACAACCTACACTATCCCTATCCACTGTCCTGTAGAACACTATCTAACTACGATCAGGATGGCCCGATGCGATTGGTCCATGTCCACTTTAGTGCATTCAAGTGGTCCAGTCGGTACCTATCAGACAGTTGGAAATGTCTGAGTGGGCCTTTGAAGCATTTACATCCCCTTCTATTTCTATCTCTACCCACGTAGTCTAGTTGCATGTCCAAGGTAGCGTTCCAATCCCCCACTGAAAGTAAAAGTCGAGACGTTCCCAGGAAAACCTCTAGACGTCGAAAGAAATCCAGCTGACCTGTTAAGGACGGTGCATAAATTGTTATCGGTCGAAAAGCACACCCATTACTACCATTGACATCCAAAACGACCAGCCTACCCTCCGGGTCTAGGAATATTGCTCTTACTTTGAGGTCCAGACTCTTCCTAAAAGCACCATGGTACCACCTCCTCCCATTCTTGGCAGACACGGAGAAAAACAAACTGTCAAATTGTCTGCTGAACATGTGTTGGGGAGTCCGTGAGTTGTGGAGTCTGGTCTCACTGATGGCTATGATATGTCTATTCTGTGACTCGATCTCATTTAACAGACAGCCTTGTTTCTATGGGGACCCCAAGCCACGCACATTTATACAACCTATTCGAAGCATGTTCCTATCGAAAGTTGTGTTTTACAAACAAAAGGAAAAGAATGAGAGAGAGAGAGAGAGAGAAAGATAGAGAGAGAGAAAGATACACATTTGTACACATTAGAAAGCGAGAAAGAGAAAGAGAGAGAAAGCGATAGAGAGAGAGAAAGAGACAATGAGAGGAAGACAAGTGGGGGGGGGGGGTGAAGAGAAAGTGTTCCTAAACTTTCATTTTTTACAAAGAGTTTGTGTATGTCTTGTTGTAATTGAGGAAGCTTTCTGTTGCGTGAGTTCAAATCTTGTTGAAGTCAGCTTTGCTTTTATCCCTGTGGGGTTGAGAAATAACCCCCACCCCAGTCTTCGACAAAAGAAATCAATAGATTCACGACAAGGCTTACAAACAATACGTCCTGGGGTCGATTCGTTCGACTAAAGGCGGTGCTCCAGCATGGCTGCAGTCAAATTAGTATATGTGTGTGTGTGTACATTTAGATGTATGACTACTACTGCGTGAGTCCGATCTGTTCGGGGATTCAGTCAGTTTCCATTCTCCTAAGTAGAGTTACAAGTTAGTATATACTGAGTTTAGGATTAGCAATATGCCACAGGGCGAAACAGCAACACCCTATTATGAAACAGGTACAATAGGGTCCCACTTATGTAATTAGCGGCAGTAGAAGGATTTCGATTAACTGATTAGGGAGCCCACTACGTGATAGCTAGGTTTGCTAGAAATAACAGCCAAATCTCCCTCAAATCAGACCCTACTCTCTTATCTATGGATATATGTATGAGCCAATGAGGGAGACCTCTACATGGTAGCTAGACCTGCTAGAAATAGCAACCAAATCTCCCTCAAATCACACCTTACTCTCTTATATATGTATATATGTATGTATTGGGATTGTACCAATCTGCCAGAATGGAAGCTAGGCGACAGGTTTATTTAGCCAGAGGGGAAGCAGATAAGAAAAGATTTGCCAATGTTCTGCACCATGAGGACCAAAGACTCGAGGTATTTCGTGTTGCAAGACAGTGTAGGAGAGAGAATAGTGATGTCGTAGGAGAGAAATGTGTTCGCATGGATGATGGTACGCTTGCACTAAATGAGGCTGCAAAGAAAGAGGTCTGGGGATGCCACTACGATAGATTGCTTAATAAAGAGAATGAATGGGATGAAGAGAGCCTACCGTATGTCGACCCAACAGAGGGACCAGCTATCCGAGTTGATAGTACCAGGGTAGATAAAGCAATTAAGAGTATGAAGACAGGGAAAGCCCCCGACCCATCAGGAATCACTGCAGAGATGCTCAAAATATCTGGCAGTGTTGGCTACAGCCTAGTCACCCGTATTACGAACCAGGTGATACACGAAGGAGTCATACCCAATGACTGGTGTAGCAGCACCATAGTAAACTGCTACAAAGGTAAAGGTGACACTTTAGACACTAATAATTACAGAGACATCAAGCTGTTAGATCAGGTTATGAGAGTTACGGAGAGGGTCATAGCCCAACTAATTAGGGAGCGAATCAATTTAGATGAGATGCAGTTTGGGTTCGTGCCAGGTAAAAGCACCACTGATGCCATATTTCTAGTAAGACAGCTGCAGGAGAAATACCTAACCAAGGATAAACCTCTGTACCTGGCTTTCGTTGACATGGAGAAAGCCTTTGACAGGGTCCCGCGATCCCTTATCTGGTGGTCAATGAGGAAACTTGGGACAGAAGAATGGTTAGTGAGAGCTGTGCGAGCCATGTACAGAGATGCTGCCAGTAAGGTGAGGGTTGGAAATGAGTACAGTAATGAATTCCGGGTAGAGGTAGGGGTCCACCAAGGTTCCGTCCTCAGCCCCCTCCTATTTATCATAGTCCACCAGGCAATCACAGAGGAGTTCAAGACAGGTTGCCCCTGGGAGCTCCTCTATTCTGATGACCTTGCACTAATTGCGGAGTCACTATCAGAACTAGAGGAGAAGTTTCAGGTGTGGAAGCAAGGACTAGAATCAAAGGGCCTTAGAGACAACCTAGCTAAAACCAAAATCCTAATAAGTAGGAAGGTAGATAAAACACAAACCCCTTCAGGTAGATGGCCCTGCTCAGTATGTAGAAAAGGAGTAGGTAGTAACTCTATAAGATGTACCCGGTGCAAGCTATGGACACATAAGAGTTGCAGCAATATCAAAGGCAGGTTAACTAGGAAGTTAGTTTCTGTATGTGGCAGATGTTCAGGTGCAATAAAGACTGTAAACAAACAGGAAACAACTTCTATCTCATTCCAGGGTGAAAAACTAGAGGTAGTCGATAGCTTCCACTATCTAGGTGACCAAGTTAGTAGTGGGGGTGGGTGCGCTGAAAGTGTAGCTGCTAGAATAAGAATAGCCTGGGCAAAGTTTAGAGAGCTCTTACCTCTGCTGGCGACAAAGGGACTCTCATTCAGAGTAAAAGGCACACTGTATGACGCATGTGTAAGAACAGCCATGCTACATGGCAGTGAAACATGGGCTGTAACTGCTGAGGACATGTGTAAGCTCACAAGGAATGAAGCCAGTATGCTCCGTTGGATGTATAATGTCAGTGTGCATACCCGTCAGATTGTAAGTATCTTGAGAGAAAAGCTGAACATAAGAAGCATCAGTTGTGGTGTGCAAGAGAGACGATTGCGCTGGTATGGACATGTGGTGAGGATGGATGAGGATAGCTGCATGAAAAAGTGCCACACCCTAACAGTTGAGGGAACCCGTGGAAGAGGTAGGCCCAGGAAGACCTGGGCTGAGGTGGTGAGGCAAGACCTTCGAACATTGGGTCTCACCGAGGCGATGACTACTGACCAAGACCTTTGGAAATGTGCTGTGCGTGAGAAGACCCGGCAAGCCAAGTGAGATCGTTGCCAGTGCCCCTGGTCTGGCTCTTGTGCAGGTAGCACATAAGATGCACCATTTTGAGCGTGGCCGTTGCCAGTACCACCTGACTGGCCTTCGTGCGGGTGACACGTAAAAGCACCCACTACACTCTCTGAGTGGTTGGCGTTAGGAAGGGCATCCAGCTGTAGAAACTCTGCCAAATTAGATTGGCGCCTGGTGTTGCCATCCGATTTTACCAGTCCTCAGTCAAATAGTCCAACCCATGCTAGCATGGAAAGTGGACGTTAAACGATGATGATGATAATTATATATATATATATATACGACGGGCTTCTTTCAGTTTCTGTCTACCAGATCCACTCACAAGGCTTTGGTGGGCCCGAGGCTATAGTAGAAGACACTTGCCCAAGGTGCCACGCAGAGGGAATGAACCCAGAACCGTGTGGTTGGTAAAACATCCAGTTCACTGGTACAGCAGTTGAATACCACAGACATAGGAGTATAAATTACAAATAATAAATTAAATAGAAAAATACAATTGACAATCTAACAATTTATTTACATTATAATATAAAAATTTTTGAAAAAGACAAAGCCAACAATTTGTTTTGACTTATATACAATATTTGATTGATAAACAATACATATCTCTGTACATAAGCCACTTGAGTACAATATTTCAAAAAGACACATGAAATTCTATGTTCAAGGAATGCTAAATCACAAAATATTGGTTCGAAAGCCGTATGTTTAAGAGTATTTGCAATGAAAATTCAAATACATAAAAAAACAAAATTAAAACAGATAAAAAAAACAATTATGACGTAGATCAATATTTATTATATAAATATGCCTCTACATATTCGAGAGAAAGAATTTCCAGTATATCAACTATTTATTTATTTGTGCTATTTTTTATTATATTTATGATTACCATAAGAAAACAAATGTAAATTATGAATAATAATAATATATAATAACTCTTTCTCATAGGAAGTTTAAGAGGTGTCCAATGGGAAAGCATAGTTGTGTTTGAATTAGGGTATGACTTGACATTTAAAAGTGATATTAGGAATGGTGTGGATTTAAAAATTTCATTTTTTTTTAAAGAAGTTTTTTTGTGCCGACGTAAACGCTGTGAACAAAGAAGGCAACAACTGTCTGCACCTTGCTGTAAAGAAAGTGTTTCATTCTGAGGAGGAACACTTGACCATTTTAGTTAAGTACTGCATGAAGCTCAACATGCGAAATAGAGAAAGGCTCTCTGGTGTGGTGGTTGCTAGTTATCTAGTCCACGAGAGTGGAAATTTTTACTTTAAAAGCAAGAGAATTAACTCCACTTAAAAATGCAAAGTTGAAAGAAAAATTAAAGCTATTATTCCCAGCACAGGCACCATGTAGGTTGTGTGAAGTAAAGAAATACAACATGAAATTCTATGCCTGTGGTCATGTTGTGATTTGTGGGGAATGCTTTTCCAAAATTCCTCTGAAATGATGTCTAGGGTGCCAACTACTTATAAGAATCCCACGTTGGCACCTACATCAGAAAGTAAACCATAGTAAGTTGAGACTCCAAAGATTGAAGAGAAGCAAGTTCAAACAGTGGCAGTTGAGACTCCAACGTGTATGGAGGAGGTCCTGACGACATCACAGACAGTTGAATCTGCAAAAGTTGAGGACAAGAAAGTACAGACTGATTCACAACCATTAGAGGTTCTATCCCAGTAAGTTGGTTCTCAAAACCTGGAAGAGAAGCATCTCCTGAAGGTGTCACATCAGTTAGGAAGTAATTGGTAGCAAGCTGGTATTTTCTTAGGAATTAAAACTATTGACCTGGAAGTTATCAAGCATAACTATCCCTTCGACATTGTAAGACAGAGCTACCAAATTCTATGCAAATGGTTTCTAAGTTGTAATCCAAAAAAACGGATACACAAATCACTAAAAGAAACTGAGTGTTTCACTGCATTTGAATGTTTATCATTAGACAAAGAAGTGGGGTCTGTGTAAATGTTGCTACTCTTTATTCTCAGGCGCAACTTCACTAAACAGAGACCCAGGATTAAATTCCTTCAGCCAGAAGGAATTCTTAAATGTAAAGAACCCAGAGCCACATGGCCCAATATGTTCTTCGTTAAGATGGTAAATTGTGAATTGAAGAGGATTCACCAATTAAATCCATCAGACCTCTACCATATTGAGACTCCTTTAATAGTTTGGCTCCCTTATTTGGCATTAACCTTTGAAGTATTTAAAAAAGATTTATCACGTTTTACAACATTACCCCTCAGCAGACTGAGAGTCGATAGTAAAACAAACGAAGAAGATGGCACCCTACCAAAACTGTGACTCCTAAGGACCTGCCTTCATTGACCCCCACCAACAACTGCATCACTTTCTTGGCTTCATTTTTTTACCAATGTTTCATCTTTCACTGCCCTAGATTTCTGCCTCAACTTCGCAAATTTTATCCAGCAATGTTTAAGGAAGATGATTCTGGCTGTTTCTGATTGACTCAGGTCTGGTCTTTCGCTGCTGGGAAATACTTTCCTTACAGCATCTTGTCATCATGATGCAAGCAGATCCCTTTTTCCAGTTGCTACGACAACCTTCACCTCATTTGCTACACCATAGAGCAGGTAGGAAAAATTCCTGGCAAGGGTGGGGCACTAGTGAATTTAGACCAGTCTACAGCATTCGATACGGTTGACCATCGGTATCTGGTGGGGGTCAGACTGGGCTCAACTTTCCATGGCTGGATCAATGCTATGTATATCATTGATCGAATCAGTCATCCAGGTGAACGGTCTCTTCTCAAAGCCATTTGCAATCAAGCATTAAATTTGCCAGGGCTGCCCCCTGTTGCTGCTTCTGCATGTATTAGCTCTTGAGCCACTGCTGCGGAGGTTGAGGACTGTGGGGGAAGACCGCATGATCTACGTTATGGTAAGGGAGCAACAGCATATGTGGATGAAGTCACCATCCTCGTGTCTAATGAAGGGCAGCGACCTCGTGAAGAAGACCCCATTAAAAAAAATATGAAGCAGTGGCAGGGGCAAAAGTCAACCAGCCTAAATCAGTTGGGCTTGCAACTTGGCACCTGCAGGGGCAGGTCAATGCCTCCCAACAGCATCGTTTGATGAAAGGCCCCCTTAAACTGCTCAGGGTCTGCTTTGGAAATAGGTAAATCAAATTCTTCTGCATTGCAATTTCAGTTTATTCCAATACATTTGCCGTGACATCTCCACTGGTTTTACCAGACTCTTTTCGTGCCAGAGAAACAGAGTAACCCATGAATGTATGTCCTGGCCAAACAAAACGATTGCTAATACACACTGCTGGCATGTTCCAAAGTCCCGTCGGTGGGAATTGTGCCACCGACGGAGGAAGTTGTAGCCTCGAACAAATGGAGGAACAATATTTGGTTTTCTCCAGAAGGTGAGAGGAGGCGTTGGGAAAGCTTTTTTACAGGGTTTGTCAATGGAGGAGACATAGCCTGAATGAACTCCTTCCCTGAGGATATATTGTGCTTCCGATCGTGGCACTGTTGGAGTGTCTAAGTGGCACTTCGGGTCAGAAGATTGTAAGAGGATGAGTGCCTCATACTGAAGGGGCATGTGGCCCATGAGAGGAGTTGTAAGAGGCAGGTGCTTCATTTTAAGGACATGGTGTCGTCTGCAGTAAGAGGCTTAGTACCTCATTGTAAGGAGCTTGAGTCCAATAAGAAACTGTGCTAAGAGGTTTATTGCCTCAAATATGTAAATTATAAAAGGACAATGTTTTAGAGAAGCAGAGTTCGGCAGGGGACTTCTGCCTTCTCCCATTAATATCATCGTGTTCATCATTCATCTCATCAATGTCTTTGTCCAGCCCGCAGCTACTCCATCTATGTACGGCTTTCATAGCCAATATAATGAAATAAAGTAGCTCATTTTCATTATCATTCATTTTTATCATAAGTTTTTGTTTTTTTTCTAATTGTTATATGTCCCCACTGGCCCCCTTGTGGGTAATAAAGAAATCACTCCTCATTCGTTAAGTCCTTGTTATATAGGACCTTATAAAATATCTTCAAGAACAGAAAAGACAATCATATTAGATGCTGAAGGAAAACCAGAAACAGAAAATGTGGATAGAGTCAAGGAGGCTTTCGTCAAATCCATCCGGAATTCAAGAACATGAAAATATAATTGTAAAAAGATACCAAAAACATGTGATCTCAATATTAAATTAAAACAATAGCATCGAGGCTATCATCCTGAAATGGACAGGCCACAAATGCAAGAATGAAAGAAACCAAGCTACTGCGTCAGATTTTATCTGGTGACCACTGTGTGGCCATCCATGCCACTGATACAAGGATCAGCTGAGGCAAAGCCTAAAACTGACCGACATCAATCCCAAAGCCTGGGACATTGAAGCTGAGGAAAGGCTGTGGTGGTACCAACAGCCCTACAGAAATAGATATTACATGAATTTCGTAGTGGACACCTGGGGATGTCGAGAATGAAAGCTTTGACAAGGAGTTATGCGTCTTGGCCGACACTGGACCAGGACATTGAAAATTTGGTAAAATCTTGTAGAGGTTGTGTGCCAGCAGCCAAGGCACCACAAATACCAATCATGGCCTGAGTCCATTGTCCAGAGTACATATAGACTACACTGGACCAGTGAATGGTGCCTACTACATTGTTGATAGCCTTACCATGTGACCGGAAGTATGTAGGTGCGGTCAACCTACTGCGAAGGTAGCAAAGTTCCTGCATGAACTTTTTTGCTCAATACAATGTTCCAGACACCACAGTATCGGACAATGGAACATAATTTACAGGATGAGTTCAAGAAATTGTATAAAATGCATGCAATCAAGCACACGTTTACTCCGCCCTACCACCCAGGGTCAAATGGGCAAGCAGAATGATTTGTAGATACTTTGAAGTAAGTGCTAGAGAGAAAAAAAAAATTAGGCAATGACGAAATGCTAAATAAATTCTAAATATCAGTTCAGGCAAGTCACCTGCAGATCTAATATGTTCGATTGAAAAATTAAATTGATCTTTGAGAAATTGTTGCCAAAGGAAGAAAACGTACAGAGTAAACAAAAAATTTTTACAGAGACAAAGTCCATTTCAAAGTATACAAGAATGGTAAACAGAGGTGGCAGGATTAAAAGAATTGGTAACATGTAATTTACTTTCATTTTTGTAGGACTATTCCTTGTCACTTTTTTTTATAACAGTAACCAAAAATATACTGCAGTCTCTACAAGCCCAAACATCACACAAAATGGTAATTTATATAAATAGTATTATAGAAAAAAAATCTGAAGTTCTAAAATAACTAAAACATAAAATAAAATTAAAAATTTTAAATTTCGACACCTCACAGGATAAAGGTGGTTTGTTTGTGTGTGTGTGTGTGTGTGTAAGAAAAAGATATTTACTAACAGATAATTATCGTGGCCGTTGCCAGTACCGCCTGACTGGCTCCTGTAGGATTTTCGAGCGAGATCGTTGCCAGTGCCCCTGGACTGGCTTGTGCGGGTGGCACATAAAAGACACCATTTCGAGCGTGGCCGTTTTCGTGCGGGTGACACGTAAAAGCACCCACTACACTCTCTGAGTGGTTGGCGTTAGGAAGGGCATCCAGCTGTAGAAACTCTGCCAAATCAGACTGGAGCCTGGTGTTGCCATCCGGCTTCACCAGTCCTCAGTCAAATCGTCCAACCCATGCTAGCATGGAAAGCGGACGTTAAACGATGATGATGATGATGAAAACAATTTATCAAATGCCCTTTTCATTCCTACTGGGATCGATACCATTTAAGTCTAATTTGAGGATCCACAGGGGTTTATGGGGGTGGGACTTGCATAATTGTACAAGATATTTGCAGAACACAAATTCATAAAAATTTTCAACATCAAAAAAATTTTTTTAAATTATCAAACTTTACGTGATGCCATTCAACCCATAATTAATAACAGGCCGTGCGCATATGCACAAGTTTTAAAAACATTTTGAAATTAGGGTGAATGATGGTGGTCTTGGTACTAGTGGAGGGGGGGGGGGACACCACATGCAAAGTCACCATCATCAATTAACCCCAATGAGCAGCACTGCAAATCAATCTCCAATGCTTCTTCATGCCTGTCTACTCGTTCACTCTCACTCCTTGTACATAACCACACGTGTGTGTGTGTATATATATATCTATATACATATATATATATATATATATATATACACACACACACACATATATATGAGTTTTTTTCAGTTTCCATCTAGCAAATCCACTCTGAAAGTTTTGGTCAGCCCATGTGGTTGTGAAGCAAACTTCTTAACCACAGAGCCACTCATGCAGACAAGGACAAAATAGATACAGGACTCAAAAAATAACACAAATATCAAGAGACAAAATCGTCCTGAATCTCTAAAAATATTAGCAGCCATTGCAGGTCTCTGCAGTCAACTCGGAATTTCCTTTGAGAACAAGTGTGGACACACCGGCTATGGAGATGAGCACTCGTTTGAGTTTGGTCTGACCAACAGCACATTTCTCGGAGGCTCTCAACAAGCTATGAATCTGCAAAGGAAATTCAGTGAAGTGGCTTAAAATATTACAAACCAACAAAAGAAAAAAAGAAAAGAAAAAGAAACTCTACACCATTTTGATACCAACATACCTAATCAAACTGATCTTTGTTCTACAATACTAACTTCCTATTTCACAGCGATTTAAAGTTTAACAGAGGGGGCGGGGGTACAACCACACCAATGTTCACAATCAGTTATAAACTCTAAATATTCACCAAGAAGATTCATAAAATGTGAGACTTTTTTTTTATATATATATATATATCAGGTTTTTAAATAGAAACTTACCTTCTAACATTTCTGCTGTGTGGAAATGAAACAACAACAACAAAAAATAATAAAGCTTTGGATGTTTTTTTTTATTTTTAAATAAGTGAGTAAAATACCATATCAAAGCATTTTCAATGTTAGTAAAGAAAGAGAAGTCAATAAAACTTGACATTCAGAAAGAAAACGAATTGCAAATTGCAATAACATACTACCATACCTGAACGAGCTG
Organism: Octopus bimaculoides; assembly: GCF_046866305.1. Taxonomy (NCBI): domain Eukaryota; kingdom Metazoa; phylum Mollusca; class Cephalopoda; order Octopoda; family Octopodidae; genus Octopus; species Octopus bimaculoides. The sequence goes on from NC_142956.1 coordinate 99,012, forward strand.
GGAAATTTCATCGGAGACCTCCACTTGAGTTGCTTCTGGCCGAAACACTTTGTTTCATTTTCTTCTGGACATCTCAACAACTGATGTTGACAAACTGTGTATTAGAAATATTGATCTTACTTAAGTTTCTGTGTAAAGGTAGTATGGGTGGTCTTTCAAAGGTTTTCTATAAGAAACATGGTGACTACAAATGGTAAAGGAAGGAGTAATAGAAACAGGACACATGGATTACTGTTAACCACTAATTCAGTCTCTGCAAATAGCCGGACTGGAAGCCAGTGGTTGTTGTTGAAACTAACAGCAAGTAAAGTAATCTCTTGAGGCTCTAGAGTTCTAGTCGTTGGAGACATCTACATAGCTAGAAACAGCTGCCAAATCACGCACAGATCATAGACACCTGTCTTCCACAGCGAGAAATAGCAGCCAAATCCCGCGCAGATCAAGAACATCTCTGAGGCGCCAATAAGCGAAAGTCACCAGAATTAAAAACACTGAACCATTTGAGTGTTTAGTAATTAGGCAATGCGCACCTCTTCTGAAATAGTTAGTGAAGTCAAATTATCTCCTTCCTTTAAAATCAGCTGTTGACGTGTCGTTGTCAGGTAGAAGTGGACAACAGGGTAACCACGTAATTAGGAGATGAAAAGAGGAGGGGTTAAGTGTTATCCCGGAAAAAGGGGTGGGAAAAAGTGAAGTTTAATGGGTCTGACTGAGTTAAGGGCACCTGTGAACTTGATAGGAAGAACGGGGATTCCTTCAATAAAATACAGATAATATATGAGTATATGCATATGTACGTACATGTATGTACATACCTTCATCTACCTGTATATATATATATAGATGCATATCTGGGTACATGACGTTGCAAACAAAACAATATAACTGGACGACTTCGGGTATTTCTGTGTCAAGTGAGATTTAACGAAATGGGAGGAGGGGTAAGAATAAATGAAACGGTTGGGTGTCTCGTCCTGTTTTGTTATGTATTTATTAAACAATATAACAATTACTGCCTTCACGCATTTTATGAAATTCATAAAAGCATTGTCTCTGTTGTATCAACTAAACTCGAACAGATGCACTGAAAATAGATGCATTTGATGCATAAAACTTCGATTCTGTTTTCTGCATTTTACATACACACCTGAAACAGGTGAGAATTAATCTGTAAGGCTTTTTTTTTCTAGTTTAAAATGAGACATTGCTGGCACGATTTCGTTATATCTATAACGCATAAATACATAAAAACAGACAGAAACAATCAAGCAAACACAATCCATTAGATTTCTTCTTCTTCTTCTCCCATTTCGGGTACAGAAAATACCCGAAGTCGTCGTTGAAAAATGATGAAAGAAATAAAACAAATCAAAAGATGATAGGAAGCTGAGGCAAGGGCGAGGTTTTGGTAGATTAAATGAATTGTGAAGAAGAGACTCTTGGAAATCTTCATTTAAAATGCCAGAATGTATTCTTGTTTTGTTTTTGTTCGTTTTTTTTTCAGTATAAGTTATTTACGGATTATAAATATTCCTCTGCTTCTCACAAAAGCGTGTGTGTTGTGGTATGAAGGGGAAATTAAGAAACAGGAGGGTTGACATTAAAAAAAACAAGGAGAAATGAGCTTTTCTTCTTACCTGTCAACAATCTGGAGGGGGAAGGTTTTCTTCTCTTCGTTGTAAACACGTCTTGCCTCCATGACATCCAGTTGCTCTCTGACCTCTTCCGCTCACCATTGCGCATGCTCCCATCCGCGCTTCCGTCCGGACGGACTCCAGGCAGAACCAAAACATTCTCCCACCTTCGACTTAATTACAGCTTCTACTCAATACTTCGTGTGTTTACCTTTGCTGTCTCTGACAATTTTTTTAGATATGAGCAATTAGATTGTTATCGTTTTCCCTGTTAATGAATAAACCATTGGAATAAGAGATCCCTTATTTGAGCAATAGGTAAGGGTTAAGACATGAATGGGATCCAGACGAAAATAAAAATCATCAAATATATATACATCTAACCCATGCTAGCATGGAAAACAGACATAAAAATGGTTGCCATACATGCATATGCATACATATATACTTCTATATATATGCATATGTAGACGTGTGTGTGTGTTATTTATTTACTACCCACAAGGGGCTACACACAGAGGGGACAAACAAGGACAGACAAACGGATTAAATTGATTATATCGACCCCAGTGCGTAACTGGTACTTATTTAATCGACCCCGAAAGGATGAAAGGCAAAGTCGACCTCGGCGGAATTTGAACTCAGAACATAGCGGGCAGACGAAATACCTATTTCTTTATTGCCCACAAGGGGCTAAACATAGAGGGGACAAACAAGGACAGATAAAGGGATTAAGTCGATTACATCGACCCCAGTGCGTAACTGGTACTTAATTTATCGACCCCGAAAGGATGAAAGGCAAAGTCGACCTCGGCGGAATTTGAACTCAGAACATAGCGGGCAGACGAAATACCTATTTCTTTATTGCCCACAAGGGGCTAAACATAGAGGGGACAAACAAGGACAGATAAAGGGATTAAGTCGATTACATCGACCCCAGTGCGTAACTGGTACTTAATTTATCGAGCCCGAAAGGATGAAAGGCAAAGTCGACCTCGGCGGAATTTGAACTCAGAACATAGCGGGCAGACGAAATACCTATTTCTTTATTGCCCACAAGGGGCTAAACATAGAGGGGACAAACAAGGACAGATAAAGGGATTAAGTCGATTACATCGACCCCAGTGCGTAACTGGTACTTAATTTATCGACCCCGAAAGGATGAAAGGCAAAGTCGACCTCGGCGGAATTTGAACTCAGAACATAGCGGGCAGACGAAATACCTATTTCTTTATTGCCCACAAGGGGCTAAACATAGAGGGGACAAACAAGGACAGATAAAGGGATTAAGTCGATTACATCGACCCCAGTGCGTAACTGGTACTTAATTTATCGACCCCGAAAGGATGAAAGGCAAAGTCGACCTCGGCGGAATTTGAACTCAGAACATAGCGGGCAGACGAAATACCTATTTCTTTATTGCCCACAAGGGGCTAAACATAGAGGGGACAAACAAGGACAGATAAAGGGATTAAGTCGATTACATCGACCCCAGTGCGTAACTGGTACTTAATTTATCGACCCCGAAAGGATGAAAGGCAAAGTCGACCTCGGCGGAATTTGAACTCAGAACATAGCGGGCAGACGAAATACCTATTTCTTTATTGCCCACAAGGGGCTAAACATAGAGGGGACAAACAAGGACAGATAAAGGGATTAAGTCGATTACATCGACCCCAGTGCGTAACTGGTACTTAATTTATCGACCCCGAAAGGATGAAAGGCAAAGTCGACCTCGGCGGAATTTGAACTCAGAACATAGCGGGCAGACGAAATACCTATTTCTTTATTGCCCACAAGGGGCTAAACATAGAGGGGACAAACAAGGACAGATAAAGGGATTAAGTCGATTACATCGACCCCAGTGCGTAACTGGTACTTAATTTATCGACCCCGAAAGGATGAAAGGCAAAGTCGACCTCGGTGGAATTTGAACTCAGAACATAGCGGGCAGACGAAATACCTATTTCTTTATTGCCCACAAGGGGCTAAACATAGAGGGGACAAACAAGGACAGATAAAGGGATTAAGTCGATTACATCGACCCCAGTGCGTAACTGGTACTTAATTTATCGACCCCGAAAGGATGAAAGGCAAAGTCGACCTCGGCGGAATTTGAACTCAGAACATAGCGGGCAGACGAAATACCTATTTCTTTATTGCCCACAAGGGGCTAAACATAGAGGGGACAAACAAGGACAGATAAAGGGATTAAGTCGATTACATCGACCCCAGTGCGTAACTGGTACTTAATTTATCGACCCCGAAAGGATGAAAGGCAAAGTCGACCTCGGCGGAATTTGAACTCAGAACGTAGCGGGCAGACGAAATACCGCTAAGCATTTCGCCCGGTGTGCTAACGGTTCTGTGTGTGCGTGTGTGTGTGTGACCTAGTGGTTAGGGTGTTGCACTCACAGTGGCTAGATTTCCCAGCAATGGACTATCTTTCTGATCAGGGGGAACAGACATTAGTCTGTTTGCATAGCCAGTGGGGTGCACGTTCTTGCGGCAAAAGGTACGTTATTGCGTCGCCAGGCACGTTCTTGCGGCGCCGAGCACTTTCTTGCGGCATCGGGCAATGTGGGGCCAGGCACGGTTTTGCAACACCAGGTACGTTTTGCAACACCAGGTACGTTCTTGCGACGCCGGACACGTTTTTGCCGCGCCGGACACGAACTTCCTAGGGCTGCAAGAACGTGTCTAGGGCCGCAAGACCGTGCCTGGCTCCGCAAATACGTGACTGGTGCGGCAGAAACACGCTCGGGAACGTTAATATGTACCCGGCGCCGTTGGAACGTGCCCAGCGTCGCAAAACGATCCCAGCGCCGTTAAAACGTGCCTGGAACCGCAAGAACGTGTCCAGTGTTGCAAGAACGTGCACAGGGTAACAAGAACGTACCTGGGGATGCAAGAAGGTGATCGCAGCAGTAACTACCTGGGGACGCAAGTAAGTGACAGGGGCCGTATGTACGTACGTCTGTCCTGCGCCAAAAGAACGTGCCTGGTTCCGAAAGAACGGGCCTGGGGCCCGCAAGAACGTACCTGGCGTCGTAAGAGCGTGCCTGGCACCACAAGAGCGTGCATAGAGCCGCAAGAACGTTCTTGCTACGCCGGGCACGGTCTTGCGGCTTCGGGCACGTTCTTGCGGTGCCGGACACGTTCTTACTGCCCCGGATTCGTACTTACGGCCCCAGGAACGTACATCCTGCCCCAGGTAGTGACTGCCCCGATCACGTTCTTGCGTTGCTCGGCACGTACTTACGGCCCCGGGCACATATTTGCGGCCCCAGGCCCATACTTACGGCCCAAGGAACATGCATATGGCACCAGGCAATTACTAGCGGCCCTAGGCACGTAGTTACTGCCCCGAGCACGTTCTTGTGGCGCCAGGCACGTTCTTGTGGAGCCGGGCACGTTCTTGTGGAGCTGGGCACGTACTTACGGCCCTGGGCACATATTTGCGGCCCCAGGTACATACTTACCGTCCCGGGCTCGTAATTACGGCCCAAAGAACGTGCATATGACCCCAGGCAATTACTAGCGGCCCTAGGCACGTAGTTACTGCCCCGAACACGTTCTTGCGGCGCCAGGTACCTTCATGCGGCCCCAGGCGCGTTCTTGTGGCTCTAGGAATGTCTTGCAACGCAAAGTACGTTCTTGCGTTGCTGGGCACGTACTTATTGCCCCGGGCACGTTCTTGCGACCTTAGGCAATACTTACGGCCCCACGCACGTACTTACGGTCCCGGGCACGTAGTTACGGCCCCAGACACGTACATACGGCTCGAGGCATGTAGTTGCTGCTCCGGGCACGTTCTTTGGGCGCCAGACATGTTCTTCTGTCCTCCGTAAAAGCACCCACTACACTTTCTGAGTGGTTGGCGTTAGGAAGGTCATCCAGCTGTAGAAACTCTGCCAAATTAGATTGGAGCCTGGTGTTGCCATCCGGTTTCACCAGTCCTCAGTCAAATCGTCCAACCCATGCTAGCATGGAAAGCGGACGTTAAATGATGATGATGATGATGATACATACACACTCAAATACTTTCCATCATTGAAAGATGCTGTAATTTCCTCAGTACTTACTGATTAATTAAAATCTTCAGTAGGTTTCCTAACCTTGCTGTTCCACAAATATTTAGATTAGGAATGTATGACAGACTTAAAAGTAAGTGTTGGGGTTTATATGATTGATTAAACCCACCAAAGCAAAACCGCAGCATGGTCACAGCTCAATGATTTCAAGAGTAAACCACATAATATAGCTTGAAATATCTTGGGTGATAGACTTAATCCTCATCCACCCTATTCTAAAATCATCACCTGACATTTGGGATCCTTTTAAGAGAGGATTGATCTGTTGTATGCATTCCTGTTAGGCCTCCTGTTTGGGAGATATCTTCCTCCCATCCACCAATTAGAGATCTTGGAAAAAATAAAGGGTCATAGCTGAGGGAGTCTTCACACTTCTTTCGCCATGTCCAGGTCGATCTGCATTGGAAGCAGTCTCTAGAAATTTCTTTACAATTTTCGAGGCTGTTTTTTGGTTACTATTAAGGATTTTTGGTATAGCTTTATTACTTTCACCTCCTCTGTGGAGGGTTACGATTGTATTTTGGTCTATAGCCATTATTTAAGTCATAAATCTGAATTTATTTTGGCTGAAACAAAAAGAAGACAAACAAAGTTTTTATAATGTTGTATCATTTTAATATCTTATCACATTCATTGCTAGTTATTAAATACCGAAACTTCGGTAGCTTTAATATCAGGACACTCTGTATATATATATGTGTATATATTATTTTATTAAAGCTGGAAACAATTCACCAAATGGCAGCAAATGAGGATCCATTTATATAGTCTTTATTTTTTTCAGATTAGTTCCCCAATGAGATTTAAATGCTCGTGCAATGAACTGGTATCTACATTATATATATACATACATGTCTGTGTGTATATATATGTGTGTGTGTGTGTGTGTGTGTGTGTATATATATGTATATATATATATATATATATATCATCATCATCATCATCATCATCGTTTAACGTCCGCTTTCCATGCTAGCATGGGTTGGACGATTTGACTGAGGACTGGTGAAACCGGATGGCAACACCAGGCTCCAATCTAATTTGGCAGAGCTTCTACAGCTGGATGCCCTTCCTAACGCCAACCACTCAGAGAGTGTAGTGGGTGCTTTTACGTGTCACCCGCACGAAAACGGCCACGCTCGAAATGGTGTCTTTTATGTGCCACCCGCACAAGAGCCAGTCCAGGGGCACTGGCAACGATCTCACTCGAAAATCCTACGGGAGCCAGTCAGGCGGTACTGGCAATGGCCACGCTCAAAATGGTGCATCTCATGTGCCACCCGCACAAGAACCAGTCCATGGGCACTGGCAACGATCTTACTTGGCTTGCCGGGTCTTCTCACGCACAGCACATTTCCAAAGGTCTCGGTCAGTAGTCATCGCTTCGGTGAGGCCCAATGTACGAAGGTCTTGCCTCACCACCTCAGCCCAGGTCTTCCTGGGCCTACCTCTTCCACGGGTTCCCTCAACTGTTTTGCAACACCAGGTACGTTTTGCAACACCAGGTACGTTCTTGCGACGCCGGACACGTTTTTGCCGCGCCGGACACGAACTTCCTAGGGCCGCAAGAACGTGTCTAGGGCCGCAAGACCGTGCCTGGCTCCGCAAATACGTGACTGGTGCGGCAGAAACACGCTCGGGAACGTTAATATGTACCCGGCGCCGATGGAACGTGCCCAGCGTCGCAAAACGATCCCAGCGCCGTTAAAACGTGCCTGGAACCGCAAGAACGTGTCCAGTGTTGCAAGAACGTGCACAGGGTAACAAGAACGTACCTGGGGATGCAAGAAGGTGATCGCAGCAGTAACTACCTGGGGACGCAAGTAAGTGACAGGGGCCGTATGTACGTACGTCTGTCCTGCGCCAAAAGAACGTGCCTGGTTCCGAAAGAACGGGCCTGGGGCCCGAAAGAACGGGCCTGGGGCCCGCAAGAACGTACCTGGCGTCGTAAGAGCGTGCCTGGCACCACAAGAGCGTGCATAGAGCCGCAAGAACGTTCTTGCTACGCCGGGCACGGTCTTGCGGCTTCGGGCACGTTCTTGCGGTGCCGGACACGTACTTACTGCCCCGGATTCGTACTTACGGCCCCAGGAACGTACATCCTGCCCCAGGTAGTGACTGCCCCGATCACGTTCTTGCGTTGCTCGGCACGTACTTACGGCCCCGGGCACATATTTGCGGCCCCAGGCCCATACTTACGGCCCAAGGAACATGCATATGGCACCAGGCAATTACTAGCGGCCCTAGGCACGTAGTTACTGCCCCGAGCACGTTCTTGTGGCGCCAGGCACGTTCTTGTGGAGCCGGGCACGTTCTTGTGGAGCTGGGCACGTACTTACGGCCCTGGGCACATATTTGCGGCCCCAGGTACATACTTACGGTCCCGGGCTCGTAATTACGGCCCAAAGAACGTGCATATGACCCCAGGCAATTACTAGCGGCCCTAGGCACGTAGTTACTGCCCCGAACACGTTCTTGCGGCGCCAGGTACCTTCATGCGGCCCCAGGCGCGTTCTTGTGGCTCTAGGAATGTCTTGCAACGCAAAGTACGTTCTTGCGTTGCTGGGCACGTACTTATTGCCCCGGGCACGTTCTTGCGACCTTAGGCAATACTTACGGCCCCACGCACGTACTTACGGTCCCGGGCACGTAGTTACGGCCCCAGACACGTACATACGGCTCGAGGCATGTAGTTGCTGCTCCGGGCACGTTCTTTGGGCGCCAGACATGTTCTTCTGTCCTCCGTAAAAGCACCCACTACACTTTCTGAGTGGTTGGCGTTAGGAAGGTCATCCAGCTGTAGAAACTCTGCCAAATTAGATTGGAGCCTGGTGTTGCCATCCGGTTTCACCAGTCCTCAGTCAAATCGTCCAACCCATGCTAGCATGGAAAGCGGACGTTAAATGATGATGATGATGATGATACATACACACTCAAATACTTTCCATCATTGAAAGATGCTGTAATTTCCTCAGTACTTACTGATTAATTAAAATCTTCAGTAGGTTTCCTAACCTTGCTGTTCCACAAATATTTAGATTAGGAATGTATGACAGACTTAAAAGTAAGTGTTGGGGTTTATATGATTGATTAAACCCACCAAAGCAAAACCGCAGCATGGTCACAGCTCAATGATTTCAAGAGTAAACCACATAATATAGCTTGAAATATCTTGGGTGATAGACTTAATCCTCATCCACCCTATTCTAAAATCATCACCTGACATTTGGGATCCTTTTAAGAGAGGATTGATCTGTTGTATGCATTCCTGTTAGGCCTCCTGTTTGGGAGATATCTTCCTCCCATCCACCAATTAGAGATCTTGGAAAAAATAAAGGGTCATAGCTGAGGGAGTCTTCACACTTCTTTCGCCATGTCCAGGTCGATCTGCATTGGAAGCAGTCTCTAGAAATTTCTTTACAATTTTCGAGGCTGTTTTTTGGTTACTATTAAGGATTTTTGGTATAGCTTTATTACTTTCACCTCCTCTGTGGAGGGTTACGATTGTATTTTGGTCTATAGCCATTATTTAAGTCATAAATCTGAATTTATTTTGGCTGAAACAAAAAGAAGACAAACAAAGTTTTTATAATGTTGTATCATTTTAATATCTTATCACATTCATTGCTAGTTATTAAATACCGAAACTTCGGTAGCTTTAATATCAGGACACTCTGTATATATATATGTGTATATATTATTTTATTAAAGCTGGAAACAATTCACCAAATGGCAGCAAATGAGGATCCATTTATATAGTCTTTATTTTTTTCAGATTAGTTCCCCAATGAGATTTAAATGCTCGTGCAATGAACTGGTATCTACATTATATATATACATACATGTCTGTGTGTATATATATGTGTGTGTGTGTGTGTGTGTGTGTGTATATATATGTATATATATATATATATATATATCATCATCATCATCATCATCATCGTTTAACGTCCGCTTTCCATGCTAGCATGGGTTGGACGATTTGACTGAGGACTGGTGAAACCGGATGGCAACACCAGGCTCCAATCTAATTTGGCAGAGTTTCTACAGCTGGATGCCCTTCCTAACGCCAACCACTCAGAGAGTGTAGTGGGTGCTTTTACGTGTCACCCGCACGAAAACGGCCACGCTCGAAATGGTGTCTTTTATGTGCCACCCGCACAAGCCAGTCCAGGGGCACTGGCAACGATCTCGCTCGAAAATCCTACGGGAGCCAGTCAGGCGGTACTGGCAACGGCCACGCTCAAAATGGTGCATCCCATGTGCCACCCGCACAAGAACCAGTCCAGGGGCACTGGCAACGATCTTACTTGGCTTGCCGGGTCTTCTCACGCACAGCACATTTCCAAAGGTCTCGGTCAGTAGTCATCGCTTCGGTGAGGCCCAATGTACGAAGGTCTTGCCTCACCACCTCAGCCCAGGTCTTCCTGGGCCTACCTCTTCCACGGGTTCCCTCAACTGTTTTGCAACACCAGGTACGTTTTGCAACACCAGGTACGTTCTTGCGACGCCGGACACGTTTTTGCCGCGCCGGACACGAACTTCCTAGGGCCGCAAGAACGTGTCTAGGGCCGCAAGACCGTGCCTGGCTCCGCAAATACGTGACTGGTGCGGCAGAAACACGCTCGGGAACGTTAATATGTACCCGGCGCCGATGGAACGTGCCCAGCGTCGCAAAACGATCCCAGCGCCGTTAAAACGTGCCTGGAACCGCAAGAACGTGTCCAGTGTTGCAAGAACGTGCACAGGGTAACAAGAACGTACCTGGGGATGCAAGAAGGTGATCGCAGCAGTAACTACCTGGGGACGCAAGTAAGTGACAGGGGCCGTATGTACGTACGTCTGTCCTGCGCCAAAAGAACGTGCCTGGTTCCGAAAGAACGGGCCTGGGGCCCGCAAGAACGTACCTGGCGTCGTAAGAGCGTGCCTGGCACCACAAGAGCGTGCATAGAGCCGCAAGAACGTTCTTGCTACGCCGGGCACGGTCTTGCGGCTTCGGGCACGTTCTTGCGGTGCCGGACACGTACTTACTGCCCCGGATTCGTACTTACGGCCCCAGGAACGTACATCCTGCCCCAGGTAGTGACTGCCCCGATCACGTTCTTGCGTTGCTCGGCACGTACTTACGGCCCCGGGCACATATTTGCGGCCCCAGGCCCATACTTACGGCCCAAGGAACATGCATATGGCACCAGGCAATTACTAGCGGCCCTAGGCACGTAGTTACTGCCCCGAGCACGTTCTTGTGGCGCCAGGCACGTTCTTGTGGAGCCGGGCACGTTCTTGTGGAGCTGGGCACGTACTTACGGCCCTGGGCACATATTTGCGGCCCCAGGTACATACTTACGGTCCCGGGCTCGTAATTACGGCCCAAAGAACGTGCATATGACCCCAGGCAATTACTAGCGGCCCTAGGCACGTAGTTACTGCCCCGAACACGTTCTTGCGGCGCCAGGTACCTTCATGCGGCCCCAGGCGCGTTCTTGTGGCTCTAGGAATGTCTTGCAACGCAAAGTACGTTCTTGCGTTGCTGGGCACGTACTTATTGCCCCGGGCACGTTCTTGCGACCTTAGGCAATACTTACGGCCCCACGCACGTACTTACGGTCCCGGGCACGTAGTTACGGCCCCAGACACGTACATACGGCTCGAGGCATGTAGTTGCTGCTCCGGGCACGTTCTTTGGGCGCCAGACATGTTCTTCTGTCCTCCGTAAAAGCACCCACTACACTTTCTGAGTGGTTGGCGTTAGGAAGGTCATCCAGCTGTAGAAACTCTGCCAAATTAGATTGGAGCCTGGTGTTGCCATCCGGTTTCACCAGTCCTCAGTCAAATCGTCCAACCCATGCTAGCATGGAAAGCGGACGTTAAATGATGATGATGATGATGATACATACACACTCAAATACTTTCCATCATTGAAAGATGCTGTAATTTCCTCAGTACTTACTGATTAATTAAAATCTTCAGTAGGTTTCCTAACCTTGCTGTTCCACAAATATTTAGATTAGGAATGTATGACAGACTTAAAAGTAAGTGTTGGGGTTTATATGATTGATTAAACCCACCAAAGCAAAACCGCAGCATGGTCACAGCTCAATGATTTCAAGAGTAAACCACATAATATAGCTTGAAATATCTTGGGTGATAGACTTAATCCTCATCCACCCTATTCTAAAATCATCACCTGACATTTGGGATCCTTTTAAGAGAGGATTGATCTGTTGTATGCATTCCTGTTAGGCCTCCTGTTTGGGAGATATCTTCCTCCCATCCACCAATTAGAGATCTTGGAAAAAATAAAGGGTCATAGCTGAGGGAGTCTTCTCACTTCTTTCGCCATGTCCAGGTCGATCTGCATTGGAAGCAGTCTCTAGAAATTTCTTTACAATTTTCGAGGCTGTTTTTTGGTTACTATTAAGGATTTTTGGTATAGCTTTATTACTTTCACCTCCTCTGTGGAGGGTTACGATTCTATTTTGGTCTATAGCCATTATTTAAGTCATAAATCTGAATTTATTTTGGCTGAAACAAAAAGAAGACAAACAAAGTTTTTATAATGTTGTATCATTTTAATATCTTATCACATTCATTGCTAGTTATTAAATACCGAAACTTCGGTAGCTTTAATATCAGGACACTCTGTATATATATATGTGTATATATTATTTTATTAAAGCTGGAAACAATTCACCAAATGGCAGCAAATGAGGATCCATTTATATAGTCTTTATTTTTTTCAGATTAGTTCCCCAATGAGATTTAAATGCTCGTGCAATGAACTGGTATCTACATTATATATATACATACATGTCTGTGTGTATATATATGTGTGTGTGTGTGTGTGTATATATATGTATATATATATATATATATCATCATCATCATCATCATCATCGTTTAACGTCCGCTTTCCATGCTAGCATGGGTTGGACGATTTGACTGAGGACTGGTGAAACCGGATGGCAACACCAGGCTCCAATCTAATTTGGCAGAGTTTCTACAGCTGGATGCCCTTCCTAACGCCAACCACTCAGAGAGTGTAGTGGGTGCTTTTACGTGTCACCCGCACGAAAACGGCCACGCTCGAAATGGTGTCTTTTATGTGCCACCCGCACAAGCCAGTCCAGGGGCACTGGCAACGATCTCGCTCGAAAATCCTACGGGAGCCAGTCAGGCGGTACTGGCAACGGCCACGCTCAAAATGGTGCATCCCATGTGCCACCCGCACAAGAACCAGTCCAGGGGCACTGGCAACGATCTTACTTGGCTTGCCGGGTCTTCTCACGCACAGCACATTTCCAAAGGTCTCGGTCAGTAGTCATCGCTTCGGTGAGGCCCAATGTACGAAGGTCTTGCCTCACCACCTCAGCCCAGGTCTTCCTGGGCCTACCTCTTCCACGGGTTCCCTCAACTGTTTTGCAACACCAGGTACGTTTTGCAACACCAGGTACGTTCTTGCGACGCCGGACACGTTTTTGCCGCGCCGGACACGAACTTCCTAGGGCCGCAAGAACGTGTCTAGGGCCGCAAGACCGTGCCTGGCTCCGCAAATACGTGACTGGTGCGGCAGAAACACGCTCGGGAACGTTAATATGTACCCGGCGCCGATGGAACGTGCCCAGCGTCGCAAAACGATCCCAGCGCCGTTAAAACGTGCCTGGAACCGCAAGAACGTGTCCAGTGTTGCAAGAACGTGCACAGGGTAACAAGAACGTACCTGGGGATGCAAGAAGGTGATCGCAGCAGTAACTACCTGGGGACGCAAGTAAGTGACAGGGGCCGTATGTACGTACGTCTGTCCTGCGCCAAAAGAACGTGCCTGGTTCCGAAAGAACGGGCCTGGGGCCCGCAAGAACGTACCTGGCGTCGTAAGAGCGTGCCTGGCACCACAAGAGCGTGCATAGAGCCGCAAGAACGTTCTTGCTACGCCGGGCACGGTCTTGCGGCTTCGGGCACGTTCTTGCGGTGCCGGACACGTACTTACTGCCCCGGATTCGTACTTACGGCCCCAGGAACGTACATCCTGCCCCAGGTAGTGACTGCCCCGATCACGTTCTTGCGTTGCTCGGCACGTACTTACGGCCCCGGGCACATATTTGCGGCCCCAGGCCCATACTTACGGCCCAAGGAACATGCATATGGCACCAGGCAATTACTAGCGGCCCTAGGCACGTAGTTACTGCCCCGAGCACGTTCTTGTGGCGCCAGGCACGTTCTTGTGGAGCCGGGCACGTTCTTGTGGAGCTGGGCACGTACTTACGGCCCTGGGCACATATTTGCGGCCCCAGGTACATACTTACCGTCCCGGGCTCGTAATTACGGCCCAAAGAACGTGCATATGACCCCAGGCAATTACTAGCGGCCCTAGGCACGTAGTTACTGCCCCGAACACGTTCTTGCGGCGCCAGGTACCTTCATGCGGCCCCAGGCGCGTTCTTGTGGCTCTAGGAATGTCTTGCAACGCAAAGTACGTTCTTGCGTTGCTGGGCACGTACTTATTGCCCCGGGCACGTTCTTGCGACCTTAGGCAATACTTACGGCCCCACGCACGTACTTACGGTCCCGGGCACGTAGTTACGGCCCCAGACACGTACATACGGCTCGAGGCATGTAGTTGCTGCTCCGGGCACGTTCTTTGGGCGCCAGACATGTTCTTCTGTCCTCCGTAAAAGCACCCACTACACTTTCTGAGTGGTTGGCGTTAGGAAGGTCATCCAGCTGTAGAAACTCTGCCAAATTAGATTGGAGCCTGGTGTTGCCATCCGGTTTCACCAGTCCTCAGTCAAATCGTCCAACCCATGCTAGCATGGAAAGCGGACGTTAAATGATGATGATGATGATGATACATACACACTCAAATACTTTCCATCATTGAAAGATGCTGTAATTTCCTCAGTACTTACTGATTAATTAAAATCTTCAGTAGGTTTCCTAACCTTGCTGTTCCACAAATATTTAGATTAGGAATGTATGACAGACTTAAAAGTAAGTGTTGGGGTTTATATGATTGATTAAACCCACCAAAGCAAAACCGCAGCATGGTCACAGCTCAATGATTTCAAGAGTAAACCACATAATATAGCTTGAAATATCTTGGGTGATAGACTTAATCCTCATCCACCCTATTCTAAAATCATCACCTGACATTTGGGATCCTTTTAAGAGAGGATTGATCTGTTGTATGCATTCCTGTTAGGCCTCCTGTTTGGGAGATATCTTCCTCCCATCCACCAATTAGAGATCTTGGAAAAAATAAAGGGTCATAGCTGAGGGAGTCTTCACACTTCTTTCGCCATGTCCAGGTCGATCTGCATTGGAAGCAGTCTCTAGAAATTTCTTTACAATTTTCGAGGCTGTTTTTTGGTTACTATTAAGGATTTTTGGTATAGCTTTATTACTTTCACCTCCTCTGTGGAGGGTTACGATTGTATTTTGGTCTATAGCCATTATTTAAGTCATAAATCTGAATTTATTTTGGCTGAAACAAAAAGAAGACAAACAAAGTTTTTATAATGTTGTATCATTTTAATATCTTATCACATTCATTGCTAGTTATTAAATACCGAAACTTCGGTAGCTTTAATATCAGGACACTCTGTATATATATATGTGTATATATTATTTTATTAAAGCTGGAAACAATTCACCAAATGGCAGCAAATGAGGATCCATTTATATAGTCTTTATTTTTTTCAGATTAGTTCCCCAATGAGATTTAAATGCTCGTGCAATGAACTGGTATCTACATTATATATATACATACATGTCTGTGTGTATATATATGTGTGTGTGTGTGTGTGTGTGTGTGTGTATATATGTATATATATATATATATATATATCATCATCATCATCATCATCATCGTTTAACGTCCGCTTTCCATGCTAGCATGGGTTGGACGATTTGACTGAGGACTGGTGAAACCGGATGGCAACACCAGGCTCCAATCTAATTTGGCAGAGTTTCTACAGCTGGATGCCCTTCCTAACGCCAACCACTCAGAGAGTGTAGTGGGTGCTTTTACGTGTCACCCGCACGAAAACGGCCACGCTCGAAATGGTGTCTTTTATGTGCCACCCGCACAAGCCAGTCCAGGGGCACTGGCAACGATCTCGCTCGAAAATCCTACGGGAGCCAGTCAGGCGGTACTGGCAACGGCCACGCTCAAAATGGTGCATCCCATGTGCCACCCGCACAAGAACCAGTCCAGGGGCACTGGCAACGATCTTACTTGGCTTGCCGGGTCTTCTCACGCACAGCACATTTCCAAAGGTCTCGGTCAGTAGTCATCGCTTCGGTGAGGCCCAATGTACGAAGGTCTTGCCTCACCACCTCAGCCCAGGTCTTCCTGGGCCTACCTCTTCCACGGGTTCCCTCAACTGTTTTGCAACACCAGGTACGTTTTGCAACACCAGGTACGTTCTTGCGACGCCGGACACGTTTTTGCCGCGCCGGACACGAACTTCCTAGGGCCGCAAGAACGTGTCTAGGGCCGCAAGACCGTGCCTGGCTCCGCAAATACGTGACTGGTGCGGCAGAAACACGCTCGGGAACGTTAATATGTACCCGGCGCCGATGGAACGTGCCCAGCGTCGCAAAACGATCCCAGCGCCGTTAAAACGTGCCTGGAACCGCAAGAACGTGTCCAGTGTTGCAAGAACGTGCACAGGGTAACAAGAACGTACCTGGGGATGCAAGAAGGTGATCGCAGCAGTAACTACCTGGGGACGCAAGTAAGTGACAGGGGCCGTATGTACGTACGTCTGTCCTGCGCCAAAAGAACGTGCCTGGTTCCGAAAGAACGGGCCTGGGGCCCGCAAGAACGTACCTGGCGTCGTAAGAGCGTGCCTGGCACCACAAGAGCGTGCATAGAGCCGCAAGAACGTTCTTGCTACGCCGGGCACGGTCTTGCGGCTTCGGGCACGTTCTTGCGGTGCCGGACACGTACTTACTGCCCCGGATTCGTACTTACGGCCCCAGGAACGTACATCCTGCCCCAGGTAGTGACTGCCCCGATCACGTTCTTGCGTTGCTCGGCACGTACTTACGGCCCCGGGCACATATTTGCGGCCCCAGGCCCATACTTACGGCCCAAGGAACATGCATATGGCACCAGGCAATTACTAGCGGCCCTAGGCACGTAGTTACTGCCCCGAGCACGTTCTTGTGGCGCCAGGCACGTTCTTGTGGAGCCGGGCACGTTCTTGTGGAGCTGGGCACGTACTTACGGCCCTGGGCACATATTTGCGGCCCCAGGTACATACTTACGGTCCCGGGCTCGTAATTACGGCCCAAAGAACGTGCATATGACCCCAGGCAATTACTAGCGGCCCTAGGCACGTAGTTACTGCCCCGAACACGTTCTTGCGGCGCCAGGTACCTTCATGCGGCCCCAGGCGCGTTCTTGTGGCTCTAGGAATGTCTTGCAACGCAAAGTACGTTCTTGCGTTGCTGGGCACGTACTTATTGCCCCGGGCACGTTCTTGCGACCTTAGGCAATACTTACGGCCCCACGCACGTACTTACGGTCCCGGGCACGTAGTTACGGCCCCAGACACGTACATACGGCTCGAGGCATGTAGTTGCTGCTCCGGGCACGTTCTTTGGGCGCCAGACATGTTCTTCTGTCCTCCGTAAAAGCACCCACTACACTTTCTGAGTGGTTGGCGTTAGGAAGGTCATCCAGCTGTAGAAACTCTGCCAAATTAGATTGGAGCCTGGTGTTGCCATCCGGTTTCACCAGTCCTCAGTCAAATCGTCCAACCCATGCTAGCATGGAAAGCGGACGTTAAATGATGATGATGATGATGATACATACACACTCAAATACTTTCCATCATTGAAAGATGCTGTAATTTCCTCAGTACTTACTGATTAATTAAAATCTTCAGTAGGTTTCCTAACCTTGCTGTTCCACAAATATTTAGATTAGGAATGTATGACAGACTTAAAAGTAAGTGTTGGGGTTTATATGATTGATTAAACCCACCAAAGCAAAACCGCAGCATGGTCACAGCTCAATGATTTCAAGAGTAAACCACATAATATAGCTTGAAATATCTTGGGTGATAGACTTAATCCTCATCCACCCTATTCTAAAATCATCACCTGACATTTGGGATCCTTTTAAGAGAGGATTGATCTGTTGTATGCATTCCTGTTAGGCCTCCTGTTTGGGAGATATCTTCCTCCCATCCACCAATTAGAGATCTTGGAAAAAATAAAGGGTCATAGCTGAGGGAGTCTTCACACTTCTTTCGCCATGTCCAGGTCGATCTGCATTGGAAGCAGTCTCTAGAAATTTCTTTACAATTTTCGAGGCTGTTTTTTGGTTACTATTAAGGATTTTTGGTATAGCTTTATTACTTTCACCTCCTCTGTGGAGGGTTACGATTGTATTTTGGTCTATAGCCATTATTTAAGTCATAAATCTGAATTTATTTTGGCTGAAACAAAAAGAAGACAAACAAAGTTTTTATAATGTTGTATCATTTTAATATCTTATCACATTCATTGCTAGTTATTAAATACCGAAACTTCGGTAGCTTTAATATCAGGACACTCTGTATATATATATGTGTATATATTATTTTATTAAAGCTGGAAACAATTCACCAAATGGCAGCAAATGAGGATCCATTTATACAGTCTTTATTTTTTTCAGATTAGTTCCCCAATGAGATTTAAAAATGCTCGTGCAATGAACTGGTATCTACATTATATATATACATACATGTCTGTGTGTATATATATATATGTGTGTGTGTGTGTGTGTGTGTGTGTGTGTGTGTGTGTGTGTGTGTGTGTGTGTGTGTGTGTGTGTATATATGTATGTATATATATATATATATATATATATCATCATCATCATCATCATCATCATCGTTTAACGTCCGCTTTCCATGCTAGCATGGGTTGGACGATTTGACTGAGGACTGGTGAAACCGGATGGCAACACCAGGCTCCAATCTAATTTGGCAGAGTTTCTACAGCTGGATGCCCTTCCTAACGCCAACCACTCAGAGAGTGTAGTGGGTGCTTTTACGTGTCACCCGCACGAAAACGGCCACGCTCGAAATGGTGTCTTTTATGTGCCACCCGCACAAGCCAGTCCAGGGGCACTGGCAACGATCTCGCTCGAAAATCCTACAGGAGCCAGTCAGGCGGTACTGGCAACGGCCACGCTCAAAATGGTGCATCTCATGTGCCACCCGCACAAGAACCAGTCCAGGGGCACTGGCAACGATCTTACTTGGCTTGCCGGGTCTTCTCACGCACAGCACATTTCCAAAGGTCTCGGTCAGTAGTCATCGCTTCGGTGAGGCCCAATGTACGAAGGTCTTGCCTCACCACCTCAGCCCAGGTCTTCCTGGGCCTACCTCTTCCACGGGTTCCCTCAACTGTTAGGGTGTGGCACTTTTTCACGCAGCTATCCTCATCCATTCTCACCACATGTCCATACCAGCGCAATCGACTCTCTTGCACACCACAACTGATGCTTCTAATGTTCAGCTTTTCTCTCAAGATACTTACACTCTGATGGGTATTCACATTGACATTACACATCCAACGGAGCATACTGGCTTCATTCCTTGCGAGCTTACGTATGTCCTCAGCAGTTACAGCCCATGTTTCACTGCCATGTAGCATGGCTGTTCGTACGCATGCGTCATACAGTCTGCCTTTTACTCTGAGTGAGATTCCCTTTGTCGCCAGCAGGGGTAAGACCTCTCTAAACTTTGCCCAGGCTATTCTTATTCTAGCAGCTACACTTTCAGCGCACCCACCCCCACTACTAACTTGGTCGCCCAGATAGCGGTAGCTATCGACTACCTCTAGTTTTTCACCCTGGAATGAGATAGAAGTTGTTTCCTGTTTGTTTACAGTCTTTATTGCACCTGAACATCTGCCACAAACAAAAACTAACTTCCTAGTTAACCTGCCTTTGATATTGCTGCACCTCTTATGTGTCCATAGCTTGCACCGGGTACATCTTATAGAGTTACTACCTACTCCTTTTCTACATACTGAGCAGGGCCATCTACCTGAAGGGGTTTGTGTTTTATCTACCTTCCTACTTATTAAGATTTTGGTTTTAGCTAGGTTGACTGTAAGGCCCTTCAATTCTAGACCTTGCTTCCAAACCTGAAACTTCTCTAGTTCTGATAGTGACTCCGCAATTAGGGCAAGGTCATCAGCATAGAGGAGCTCCCAGGGGCAACCTGTCTTGAACTCCTCTGTGATTGCCTGGAGGACTATGATAAATAAGAGGGGGCTGAGGACGGAACCTTGGTGGACCCCTACCTCTACCCGGAATTCATTGCTGTACTCATTTCCAACCCTCACCTTACTGGCAGCATCTCTGTACATGGCTCGCACAGCTCTCACTAACCATTCTTCTATCCCAAGTTTCCTCATTGACCACCAGATAAGGGATCGCGAGACCCTGTCAAAGGCTTTCTCCATGTCAACGGAAGCCAGGTACAGAGGTTTATCCTTGGCTAGGTATTTCTCCTGCAGCTGTCTTACTAGAAATAAGGCATCAGTAGTGCTTTTACCTGGCACGAACCCGAACTGCATCTCATCTAAATTGATTCGCTTCCTAATTAGTTGGGCTATGACCCTCTCTGTAACTTTCATAACCTGATCTAACAGCTTGATGCCTCTGTAATTATTTGTATCTAAAGCGTCACCTTTACCTTTGTAGCAGTTGACTCTGATGCTGCTACACCAGTCATTGGGTATGACTCCTTCGTGTATCACCTGGTTCGTAATACGGGTGACTAGGCTATAGCCAACACTGCCAGATATTTTGAGCATCTCTGCAGTGATTCCTGATGGGCCGGGGGCTTTCCCGGTCTTCATACTCTTAATTGCTTTATCTACCCTGGTACTATCAACTCGGATAGCTGGTCCCTCTATTGGGTTGACATACGGCAGGCTCTCTTTCTCCCATTCATTCTCTTTATTAAGCAATCTATCGTAGTGGCATCTCCAGACCTCTTTCTTTGCATCCTCATTTAGTGCAAGCGTACCATCATCCATGCGAACACATTTCTCTCCTACAACATCACTATTCTCTCTCCTACACTGTCTTGCAACACGAAATACCTCGAGTTTTTGGTCCTCACGGCGCAGAACATTGGCAAATGTTTTGTTATCTGCTTCCCCTCTGGCTAAATAAACCTGTCGCCTAGCCTCCCTTCTGGCACATTGGTACAATTCCCTGCTACCACCGTTCTTCCAGTCCTTCCAAACCTGTTTCTTTTGTCTAATAGCCCTGTCTACCTCCTTGCTCCACCACCACGTTACTCTGGGTCGGGAGGGGACCTTACACCACCCACAAATCTGGTCGGTGGCTTTCAACAGGTTGTCCCGCAGAAATCTCCAATTGTATTCCACGTTGTATGATGCTATATCCCCTTCTATTTCGTTAAATGCTTCAAGTAACTTGTCTCTAAGTCTCTGTCCGTTTGCAGGGTCTTTAAGCTTCCACACCCTTCTCCTCCAAGCCTGTCTAATTCTGGGCACCCATTTTGCCTTGATCCCAAAGTCGCTAACTACTAATCTATGTTGTGGGGTACATTCTTCGCCAGGGTAGGTTTTGGCATTTATAAGCCGCCCTCTTTCCCTATTTCTGGCAAGGATGTAGTCGATTTGGCTAGAGTGTCTGCCGGAGCGGTAGGTGACAAGGTGACTGGCAGGTTTCCTGAAGTTGGTATTGCAGACCATAAAGATCGGTTGCATCACAGAACTCCAGCAGTCTGGTTCCCTCCTCGTTGCGGGAACCGAAGCCATAGCCTCCATGTATGCCATCTATATATATATATATATATATATATATTTGTGTGTGTGTGTGTGTATATATATATTCAGAGCAAGTGACATCGTTGCGTCTTTTAGAAAAATATTGTTTTTATTTTCATAGAAAAAAAGGTTTATTCAAATTTAATTTTTTTCAAAAACAAACTGGATTTTATTATCTATACAAAGATGATGATGATGATGATGTTTGTTTATATTGGTCCAAGACCATGGATTTGGGGGCTGGTGAAAGGGAGGGAGATCCTTTAGGGGATTCTTGGTACCAATCACTGTACAAAATGTAAGATGTGAGCCGAATAAGAATAATAAACTCCTTTCTACTGGAGGCACAATCCTCAAATTTGAGGGGAGGGGATGTGTCAATTACAGTGACCCCAGTATTTTATTGGTATTTAATTTATTGACCATGAAAGGATGAAAGGTAAAGTTGACCCTGGTGGCATTTGAACTCAGAACATGAAGCATTTCGTCCAGTGGATGAATGTTTCTGCCTTCATTATAATAATAATAATAATAATGGTTGAAAATTTTGCCTGAAGAGCAGCAATTATAAAATTAGTTTATACCATAAGCACAAGGCTGGAAATCTATGCGACAAAGAGGCTGGGGCAGCTGTCAGCAATCAAGTGATGAAATCAACCCCTGAACATGACTGGTACATTTTTTATTTTATCAACCCCATAAAGATGAAAGGCAAACTCGACCCCAGTGGGATTTGAACCTAGAACTTGAATTTTCTGAAGACTTTAAAACACTCCAGCTAATTCGTGACCCTGTTTATTACCCACAACACCCAGTTATTGTTTACAATCTCGAATTATTAGCCACAATCCTCTGTGAAGAGTACATCATCGTCATGGTCCAATGAATCGTCAATCAAGAATGACTGCAGCAAACACTCCATAATTGTGTCTGTTCTCTTGTTGTAGTCAATCTGGTCCCTAAGGATCGACAGTCGATCTTCAAGGGACAACTTGTCTCTGACCTCGGGGACACTGAAGTCCCCAGGATAAGAAATGGGGTTGGGAGACAACTTTGATGCATGTGGTTCTAAGGAGCCACAGCCAAGCTTAACATTGCGATCCTTCTTCTTCAGAATTTTCCCCTCCTCCTCTTCATCATCAAAAGCAGCACTGCTGACACCCCTAGGGTAGAACTCAGAGTACCCGTCTCTCTCCTCTTGCCATGTGTCGTCCTCATACTGCAGGTCACCTGCCACCACCGACTGCATTAAGAAAGACTCAAACCCATCACTCTTTGTACGTTCGGCACCAATCGAAGCCTTTACAGTTTCAGCCAATTGGTGGTGGTCATCATGGTTGGAATCCCAGCCTGAGGGCTTGCCTTGGTGTAGAGATTTACTAGCAGACAGCAGAGTCTCCCGTAGTTCTTTGCTGCGGACGTCAATGGATCGATAAAATGTAGATTCCAGGTTGCAGCTCTCTGTGGACAGAAATAAGAAAAACAATAATAATAATAATAATAATAATAATAATATAATGGTGAAAGGGAGGGAGATTTTTTAGGGGATTCTTGGTACCAATCGCTGTACAAAATGTAAGTTGTGAGCTGAATAATAACGATAATAATAATAATAATCCTTATTACTAAAGACACAAGGGGGAGGGGACTAGTCAATTACACTGACCCAGTGTATTACTGGTACTTAATTCATCAATCCCGAAAGGATGAAAAACAAAGTCGACCTCAGCAGAATTTGAACTCAGAATGTGTTGCGATGGACAAAATACCGCAAAGCATTTCGTACATCATGCTAATGATGTTGCCACCTTAATAATAATATTTTCCCATTTTGCTTACAAGGGCAGCTTATGGAAGGTGGGGGGGGGGTGACTTGATTATAGCGAACCCAGTTCTTGACTGGTCTTTTATTTTATCGACCCTGAAAGGGTGAAAGGCAAAGTCGACCTTTGCAGGATTTGAACTCAGAACATAAAGAGCTGAAAAAACAATTCTGCCAAATCACAATCATCACCGAGGACTAAACAACAACAACAATAGCCACTTATACTAACTATTATATTAAACAATAGATAGTGTAGTCCTAGATACACTATGCCTGAATAAAAGATGGGATGGTCACAGCTGGAACGTCTTTGATGAAATATCTGACTGGATCAGGATTGACCTGGGGCTAAACAACACAACTATGTGGACCCTATACCTACCTCTCACGTTATTCTCCACAATGGCTGCTTCACTCCAAGACCGTGGAGGTTGGTAGGAGTGGAGTTTCTCCTTCTCGTACAGAACACACAGCTCGGTGGCCCTCACCTAGCAATGGAACGGCAACAATGATATTATTATGAATACAGGGATACAACACATAGATATGTACACACACACATACAAATATGTGTAGATATAAACAGACACCGACACACTGTCTTCTTCCTGGCAGGGAGTCTACCAGGTCCTTGCTCTCATTTGACACAGCTGCTACAGGCTGGAAGGGGTCCCATTGCAAACCCTGCATTAGTTGGTGCTAGTACACGGTTGTCAGGGATGGAAGGCATCAGTGGACCCGGTTGGCTCTATGCACGATGACCTCTCTGAGACCACTAACCTGAGATGACCCCCAGCCCCTACCAAGCAAAATATACATGTGTATTCTACACAATTATTCTTCCATTATATATATATATCATCATCATCATCATCATCGTTTAACGTCCGCTTTCCATGCTAGCATGGGTTGGATGATTTGACTGAGGACTGGTGGAACCAGATGGCTACACCAGGCTCCAATCTGATTTGGCAGTTTCTACAGCTGGATGCCCTTCCTAACGCCAACCACTCCGAGAGTATAGTGGGTGCTTTTACGTGCCACCGGCACGAAGGCCAGTCAGGTGGTACTGGCAACGACCACGCTCAAAATGGTGTATTTTACGTGCCACAATAATATATATATATATATATATATATATATATATATATATATATATAGATATCCATATATATATATATATAGATATCCATGTATATATATATATAAACAATATATGAGTATATGCATATATATGTACATGTATGTACATACCTTCATCTGACGTGGCAAAAGAACATGGACAAAATGATAAACAAGGTACAACAAACAAGCAAGCCACATAGAAACATCTCCTTCATCAGCTGCCACAATTAAAACACAGGCGTTTCGAAGAATTAAGGCAGTACGCATCGTTAAACTATTTTCGTGGAGGGTAGTGGCGGACGGAAAACAAGACAGGAAAACGAAACGGTGAATAAACAGACAAGCATAAAGGCAGTGCAGCCATACATATATATATGACAGACAGACAGACAAATAGACAGACAGACACAGACAGACAGACAGACAAATAGACAGACAGACACAGACAGACAGACAGATAGACAGACAGAGAGATAGACAGAGACAGACAGACAGATAGATAGACAGACAGACACAGACAGACAGAGACAGACAGACAGAGACAGACAGACAGGCAAATAGACAGAGACAGACAGACAGACAGACAGACAGACAGACAGATAGACAGAGACAGACAGGCAGGCAGGCAAACAGACAGACATAGACAGACAGACAGACAGATAGACAGACAGACAGAGACAGACAGACAGATAGACAGACAGGCAGGCAGGCAAACAGACAGACAGGCAGGCAGGTAGACAGACAGACAGGCAGGCAGGCAGACAGACAGACAGACAGGCAGACAGACAGGCAGACAGACAGACAGACAGAGAGAGAGAGAGATTGCTAAGTTACAGGGACCTCAACACATCAACATCCGTTGTCAAGTGATGGTGGAGGGGGGGGGAAACACAGATACAAAGACACACACACATACACCCACAGATATATATGTGTGCGCGTGCGCGCATTTTTCTTTTCCTATTCTTACGGAGAGCTCAGAACGTCCAGGATCTGAATGTTCAACCCCCCCACCACCACCACCACCCCCTCCCGTTCCCCAGCGCGTGCAGTTTTCTCTTTTTCGCTTCCAATTCGTTCCCAGTTTTTTGACACAAAATTTTTTTTATTTGTTTTTGAACTCGGCTTCAAACATTCATAGTTTTAAACCCTTTTTATTCCCTTAAAAAGTTGTTTTGGGGGTTACATTTTTGTATGTCGAAAATGTGCAATATCTGATGCATTTAGTTCTGCAATTTGTTTGCACGGGAAACCTGCCCTTTGTGGCGAATTTACCGATATTATCTAATATTATTTACGGCTTTACTTCGCCATTTTTTGTCGTTTCTCAGACTCGAGAACGAAGGCCGGTCTCCATGGCAACTCTCTCTTGGCGAGGTTCGTTTCCTTACCCTCCCCTCACCACGGCTTCACGAAAGAGGTAAGAAGGGGAAGGGGGGAGGAGAAGAAGTGTGACGCGAACAGGTGCAGGTGTGAGCAGAGAACGCCGACACCGTTGCCACCAGCAACAACAACAGCGACATCGTCGCAAAGGCTTTGAACTTAGAAGAGAAACGCCAACACCACCACCGCCGCCACCACCACCACCACCACCACCACCACAGCTTCACCGTCCACTGCCTCTGCCGCCACCACCACCACCAGACAGACAAACAGACAACAGACAGACAGGCAGGCAAACAGACAGATAGACAGACAAACAGACAGACAGGCGGACAGACAGATAGAGAGAGAGAGATTGCTAAGTTACAGGGACCTCAACACATCAACATCCGTTGTCAAGTGATGGTGGAGGGGGGGGGGAAACACAGATACAAAGACACACACACATACACCCACAGATATATATGTGTGCGCGTGCGCGCATTTTTCTTTTCCTATTCTTACGGAGAGCTCAGAACGTCCAGGATCTGAATGTTCAAACCCCCCCCCCACCACCACCACCACCGCCACAACCACAGCTTCACCGTCAACTGCCTCTGCCGCCACCACCACCACCACCTCCTCCTCCTCCTATTCCATCGGTCTCCCGATTGCAGGCAGTAGATATGTATGTGTTTGTATTTGTCCTTGCCTCACCGCTTGACAACCATTGTTTGTGTGTTTACGTCCCTGTAACATAGCAGTTCAACAAAAGAGACTGATAGAATAAGAATAAGTACTATGCTTAAAAAGACAATAAATAAGTCCTGGTGTTGATTTGTTCAACTAAAATCCTTTAAGGAGGTGCTCCAGCATGGTCGCAGTCAAATGAGTGAAGCAAATGAAAGAATATGTTCCACCACCACTGCCCCCTGATAAACGAAGACCACCACTCACCGTATCGGTTGACTTTGGGTCAAGACAAGACACTGTGGTCAGACAGTGATTGACACAGTCCAAAATTATGTCCACCCACGGCATGTTGACATACGTAGGTGAACAGCTGGACACACGGTACTTGAGACGGCACACTTCGTCAAACTGCTTCTCCACATGGTGTATATGGTGGCGCACCCTGGTGGAAGAGAAAAAAGAACATGAATGTGATTGAGGGTAGATATGGAGTCCTATGTGTGAGTGCACAGATTGCATTTCAATTGAATCTCCTGACAACAATGCCAGCTTCATATAACCAAGCTATCCTTCTCCCTGGAGACTAGCTTACGGTTTACCCCTTGTTTAGATACCTATTACTTCCAAAGTCCCCACAAGCTATGAAACATGTGTGACTTGGGTTTTTTCTACTCCATTCCCTAATTTTGGATGTTTATTCGCATTTCAAGCAACCCCCAACTGCTAACCATAAATTATAAAATAACCTTCAACAAAGCGTTAGTACGAAGCAGTGTTTTAGGTTTGAACAGAATTTAGGTTAGTTTGAAATATGTTTATTACACATTTCATCTGCTTAAAGGCAAATACATTGCAGTTATTGTGGAGAATAAATTTCTCTTATGATAAAAAAAAAAGGTATGAAAAGAGGGGTTTGTTCTGTGTCACCCTCTTTCAGAAATCTCAGAGGTTTTGGAGACTGGATTTTCATCCGGTTGAGCGAAGGAGACCCAGATGAGCATGATCAAGTTTTAACAAGCAAAATGCTGACAAACAACAACAACAGGATCAATATATTTCTGGCCCTTACCTTGACACAAGATCCACTGCAGATTTTCCGGATGTTTCCAAAGTCACGGAACGGATGTAGTTCCAAACATCTTGCTCAGCCTGGGACCATTTCTCGCTGGTGTCATCACCGAAGGTGAACGGAGGAAGTGTGAGGGACCGTAAAGTGTCCCTTACAAACAGGAGATGTTCTGGAGAGTTCCAGTGAATAGGGGGAAGATCTGAAGGGGAGGAAGAAATGGGAGGAAAGGAAAAAAATTAAAACAGAAGTTTAAATGATAGTCATACAGGAGATTGAAGTAATAATAATAATAATAATAATGGTTTCAAATTTTACCACAAAGTCAGCAATTTTGTGCCTGACCGGTTTCTATGAAACCAACCCACCCATGCCAGTATAGAAGGCAGACAGTAAATGATGATGATATATATATATATTGGAAGAACGGTGGTAGCAGGGAATTGTACCAATGTGCCAGAAGGGAGGCTAGGCGACAGGTTTATTTAGCCAGAGGGGAAGCTGATAACAATACATTTGCCAATGTTCTGCGCCGTGAGGACCAAAGACTCGAGGTATTTCGTGTTGCAAGACAGTGTAGGAGAGAGAATAGTGATGTCGTAGGAGAGAAATGTGTTCGCATGGATGATGGTACGCTTGCACTAAATGAGGCTGCAAAGAAAGAGGTCTGGAGATGCCACTACGATAGATTGCTTAATAAAGAGAATGAATGGGAGGAAGAGAGCCTGCCGTATGTCGACCCAATAGAGGGACTAGCTATCCGAGTTGATAGTACCAGGGTAGATAAAGCAATTAAGAGTATGAAGACCGGGAAAGCCCCCGGCCCATCAGGAATCACTGCAGTTCAAGACAGGTTGCCCCTGGGAGCTCCTCTATGCTGATGACCTTGCCCTAATTGCGGAGTCACTATCAGAACTAGAGGAGAAGTTTCAGGTGTGGAAGCAAGGTCTAGAATTGAAGGGCCTTAGAGTCAACCTAGCCAAAACCAAAATCTTAATAAGTAGGAAGGTAGATAAAACACAAACCCCTTCAGGTAGATGGCCCTGCTCAGTATGTAGAAAAGGAGTAGGTAGTAACTCTATAAGATGTACCCGGTGCAAGCTATGGACACATAAGAGGTGCAGCAACATCAAAGGCAGGTTAACTAGGAAGTTAGTTTTTGTTTGTGGCAGATGTTCAGGTGCAATAAACACTGTAAACAAACAGGAAACAACTTCTATCTCATTCCAGGGTGAAAAACTAGAGGTAGTCGATAGCTTCCGCTATCTGGGCGACCAAGTTAGTAGTGGGGGTGGGTGTGCTGAAAGTGTAGCTGCTAGAATAAGAATAGCCTGGGCAAAGTTTAGAGAGCTCTTACCCCTGCTGGCGACAAAGGGACTCTCACTCATAGTAAAAGGTAGACTGTATGACGCATGTGTAAGAACAGCCATGCTACATGGCAGTGAAACATGGGCTGTAACTGCTGAGGACATACGTAAGCTCACAAGGAATGAAGCTAGTATGCTCCGTTGGATGTGTAATGTCAATCAATGTGAATACCCGTCAGAGTGTAAGTATCTTGAGAGAAAAGCTGAACATTAAAAGCATCAGTTGTGGTGTGCAAGAGAGACGATTGCGCTGGTATGGACATGTGGTGAGAATGGATGAGGATAGCTGCGTGAAAAAGTGCCACACCCTAACAGTTGAGGGAACCTGTGGAAGAGGTAGGCCCAGGAAGACCTGGGCTGAGGTGGTGAGGCAAGACCTTTGTACATTGGGCCTCACCGAGGCGATGACTACTGACCGAGACCTTTGGAAATGTGCTGTGCGTGAGAAGACCCGGCAAGCCAAGTGAGATCGTTGCCAGTGCCCCTGGTCTGGCTCTTGTGCGGGTGGCACATGGGATGCACCATTTTGAGTGTGGCTGTTGCCAGTACCGCCTGACTGGCCTTCATAGGATTTTCGAGCGAGATCGTTGCCAGTACCCCTGGACTGGCTCTTGTGCAGGTGGCACATAAAAGACACCATTTCGAGCGTGGTCGTTGCCAGTATCGCCTGACTGGCCTTCGTGCAGGTGACATGTAAAAGCACCCACTACACTCTCTGAGTGGTTGGCATTAGGAAGGGCATCCAGCTGTAGAAACTCTGCCAAATTTAGATTGGAGCCTGGTGTTGCCATCCGGTTTCACCAGTCCTCAGTCAAGTCGTCCAACCCATGCTAGCATGGAAAGCGGACGTTAAACGATGATGATGATGATGATATCTATATATATATATATATATATATATATATATATACACACACACATACATACATATCATATATATATATTAGTTTATGTATATATCAATATTATCTCAGTTTTAAAAAAAACCTTTGACAATGTAAATATGTTAATAGTTACCAGAGGTAGCAAAATTACTCTAGAAACCAAGATATCACAGCCGTTTTACAGGTAGAGATACCAAGTTAAAGTGATACATTTTGAGAAGATATGAATAATAATAATAATAAATGGAGCAAAACGCATATAAATAAAACTTCCTTTAATTCCTACACATGTTTTAAAATATATGAGAGAGCACTTCTACAAAGAAGTAAGAGCTGCTGGAATTCCTCATATATTCCTCTTCAAGGGAATCCACAAATAAACATATGAAAGCAAGACAAATACGAAATGATGAGGTAACTTACGAGCAAAGATGCTACATGGTCAGTGACCGTTAGAAACGTTTGTTTACATAGAGATATAAAGGGATCAATGATATTATTCCATGGGCTTTAGGAAGAAGAACCATTGTTTACATAGAGATATAAAGGGAGGAGGTTGTAAACGTGAGGCTAAAGGTTTAAATTGAATGAATGATTGAAATGTGGGGAGGAAAATTGCTGAGTCAAAAAGATGGAGGAAGGGAGAACCTCAAATTAAACAAACTATATGAGCAAAACTATTTACATATTTATATGAAGTGAAGAAAGTGAATAAAAATAAAACATCATAGCCTAGTAATATATTATATTATATTATTATACGGATATTAACGTTAGTTAATGGTAAAACAGGGTTCAGGATATTTATTGGAGAAGTAATAATGATAATAATATTCACGTTTACAAGAAGAATAGAAATACTTATTTGAAGTCACCGGGGTACGATCAACAGCCTGTGTGGCATTACTAAGAAGAAATAACTTAGCTAACTGTAGAAGGGGAAAATAAAGCACTAGTAGTGAATGAGGTAGAAGTATATATCTATATATATATATGTATACATACACTTACACACATATATAAAAGACACAGGTTGTGTGCCATCAAAACTCACCGTTGTCGTGTGTCCCTTGTGCTGTGGCATCTACAAACTCCGTGACGGGCCAAGAGTAGCTGGTCAATACGGAGTCGGTAACGCAGTCAATCAAGTGTCGAAGGATGGAGTTGTAGAAGTCAATGGTGACATCTGGGGGCTGAGAGGGGAGAGAGAGAGAGAGAGGCTTTCGATGAAACATTCAGGACACACAAATGTTCAGAGAAAAACAGAAAGATGGATTTAGAGGTGAACTGGTTCACACATTAACATATAGACACACACAAGCAACTACACAGGTTACCAACACACACATACACACACAATCGAAAGGCCACATACATAGATATAGGCAAACACACACACACACACACACAGAATAACACCTAAAGTCACACATACTTTCACAAACATAGATGCATATATACACACTGAGAGTTTCACACACACACACACACACACATAAATACATACAGACACATACAATCATACAGTCACATACATTTGCTTATACATTCACTCACACAATCACTCCCACGAACACACACACATACTATCACCCACATACACAGCCCTAAACATACCCAGTCATCCCCCACACACACAGAGCCCTAATTAAAGAGTCCTTACCTGCTGCAGGTAACCCTCGGCAGAGCGCAGTCCCCTGTTATACAGTAGGGGACCATAAAACTGAGAAGCTAGGAAGTCCTCAATGAAATCCTTCAAGTATTTCTTCTCCAGATTTGGTTGACAGGGGCGGTGGGTGGCCAACCACCTGAGACAGTTGGAGAGCTGCAAAGGAACAGAGGAGGGCATGGTGTAGCTAGGACTACAATATCTAATGTATAATAGTTAGTATTAGTGGCTATAATTGTTATTTGGCCTCGGCTCAGTCATGTATGTTTCCAACCTTCAAGAGGGAGACTTAGCTGCTCTTTCCAGCACCAGGTAGAAGGACACTGCTATGCCAGCTACCGACCATGTAGAGGCACACTTGATCACCAACGCTGTCCCCTCCACACATCGTTACCATAACAATTTACCTGCTGTTGCCATGTTTCTTTGCATTCACTTTGTTTTTTTTTTTTAAGGGGAAAATAAATTCATTCACCCAAAAAAGGTGGGGTTTTTTATCTCGTGGGAGAAGGAGAGCAGTACAGTGGTGGTGGTCATATATGTGAGGGGTTTGGTGGGAGCCAATAATGATGATGATGATGATTAACCTTCTCAGTCATTTGTTAATTAGTAAACAGTTTGATATATAAACAGATACTAGACATATATATATATATACAGGCGAAGACGTGGCTGTGTGGTAAGAAGCTTGCTTATCAATCACATGGTTGCAGGTTCAGTCCCACTGCGTGGCAACTTGGGTAAGTGCTTTCTACTATAGCTTCAGGTTGACTAAAGCCTTATGTGGGGATCTGGTAGGCAGAAACTGAAAGAAGCCCATCATGTATGTGTGTGTTTGTCCGCCTACTATCACTTGACAGCCAATGTTGGTGTGTTTACATCCCAGTGACTTAGCATTTCGACAAAAGAGGTCAATAGAATAAGTCCTGGGGGTTGATTTGTTCGACTAAAGGAGGTGCTCCAGCATGGCCGCAGTCTAATGACTGAAACAAAGTAAAAGATGCGACTTCAAGAACATACTTACCACAGTTTCCACGGCAACATGTTCCACATCGAAGCCTGACTCTTCATGACACCGGAATGGTAAAGTGAAGACCTTGACGGTGGAAACGAACTCCTGATTAATCAAGCATGACAGGTCCAACTTCAGCTGTAGCTGCTCCAGACTGGGAGGGGAGCCTGGTTCAGTTTCATCATGGGGCACAAGAACTGCAACAGGGAGGTTGGGTTGCTGTGGCTTGGCCTGCAGGAGGGTCGATAGTCGGATTTGAGCATTGAGCCAGTACCTCTGTGAATGAGAGAAAGAGAGAGAAAAGTAGACACGAGTGTGTGTGTGAGAGTGTGTGTGTGTGTGTGAGAGAGAGTGTGTGTGTGTGGTTCAACTTTACAGAAAACAAATAGACAAAGACAGGTGTAGGAACAACAAGCAAGTGTATTAGTTTAACATTTGGGAAGAATGGAAAAGCCTTTTACATTTTGAGCATATGCACTTTGACAGAAAGGATTAAGAGGTAAAAAAGGAGAATGAAAAAAAGGAGAGAGGAAATAAATAAATGTGTAGGGATTTTATATATATATATACACACACATATATATATATATATATATATATATATATATATATATGTTGTACTTGGAGATGGTCATGTTGCTAGTTTAGCCAATAAAAACACACGCACTGTATATTTGGTGTTAATTTGCTTCAGCTTTATATTACATTAATCTTATGAGACACACATAAGAAAGAAAGAAACAAAGGACCACTGATGAGGTCACAGAAGTATGACGAAAGAACTCTGGCCGAAATAAGATTAATGTAATATAAAGCTGAAGCAAATTAACACCAAATATACAGTGCGTGTGTTTTTATTGGCTAAACTGGCAATATGACCATCCCCAAGTACAACAACATCTGTTTCAACACATGATTTCACATCAAAAATCTTGCAAAACATATATATATATATATATATACATACTGTCGGAATTGAGGATGTAATTTCCTGATTAGGGATTTTTAAAATCTAGATATCAATATTATTTTATTCACTTAGTTTTCCATGTTTACACTTTTGTCCCCTTCGAAGTATTCTCCATTTGAAACAATACATTCTTCCAGACACTACACAAAACAGTGCTGGAACTCTTGCGAAGTGATGACTTCTATCCCTAACCCTAACCCTAACCCTAACCCCATGTGTGTAAAAAATTTGTGCATATTTAGGTGTGACTCTTTTGGTAAGTAGTTACAGGAGAGGTCAGTAGAATGGGCTTAAAAATGAAACGTCCTGAGGTTGATTAAACCCTTCAAGGTGGTGCTCCAGCATGGCTGCAGTCTAATGAGTGAAACAATAAAAACAAAAGTGTGTATTTACTTACCTCCTTATCATCGTCTTTACTCAAGAGAGGCAGCACAAAAAGCAGGCCACTGGTGCCACAAAACAGTCTCTTATTCTTAATGTGCTGTATGAGGTCAGGGGTCAATGAGCCAGTGACCTCACGGAGACAGAAATGCAACATTGTGTCCCCTTGCTGTTTACCTATGGATGACCCTTCAAGATGACATTTGTAAAGGCTCAGAATAGACATCTGAAATGGAAAAAGACAGAATCTCATTTTAGCGGGGAACAGAGTGATTGTGGTGGTGTATGGAAATGGCAGAGGGAAACTGTAAGGAAACTCAGCTGGAGAAACCATGCCAAAACAGACGATACAGCTCCTGTCAAACAATGCAACCCATACAAGCATGGTAACCACACATTAAATGATGGGGAGTCATGAGACCATTTTCCCTTTCAAAGTTAAATGGCAGGGAAAAAAGAAAAAAAAAACCCAAGTCCTCACTTGATAAAACAAGTGAGGGTTAGTGGAAGGGAGATCACCCAGTCATAAAATACTGCCTCTCTAATAAGTACCTGTAAAACAGACTTACATTATCGAGATCAGACTGTGGTTTTGCTCCTTTGCTCAACTTAGCCTTCAGCCAGTCACTCAACTCCAGGCTGTACATGGTTGCATTGTCTGTCTGTTGCTCATCAAGTTCTGGTAATGACATTATCAGCTTCCAGTAGAGGGAGCCACTGTTTTGACCTGAAAACAAACAAGAAAAATTGAGATCAAAAGTTACAAACATTATAAATAAATATCAGAAAACAGGTGAAGGTGTGGTAAGAAGTTTGTTTGCCAACCACATGGTTCCAGGTTCAGTTCCACACCATGGCATCTTTAGCCTAGAGCCAACCAAGGATTTGTGAGTGGATCTGATAGGTAGAAACGGAAAGAAGTCCATCTCTCCCTTGGCCAGGTAACCATGTCCCCACCTCTACAGCAACACACCTGTTTTTGCCTCTCTTATGTCTTTATTGCCCACAAGGGGCTAAACATAGAGGGGACAAACAAGGACAGACAAACGGATTAAGTCGATTACATCAACCCCAGTGCATAACTGGTACTTAATTTATCGACCCCGAAAGGATGAAAGGCAAAATTGACCTCAGCGGAATTTGAACTCAGAACGTAACAACAGACGAAACTGAATAAAAAAAGAACAGGTCAGTTACAGGTGGAAAGCCTCTGGTCATAAGATCTGGATTGACCAGAACACTGACACAGCCCCACCCAATGAGAAAAAAGGATGGACAGTGTAGAGGAATCTTACCTGAATGTATCTGTGTGTCGTAACTGCTGGTGCTGAGAAGGTTTGGCCCAACTGTTGCTGCTAAATCGAGCGGGTACCAAGCCTTCTGCTGTATCAAATGACGCCTCATGTGGCAGAGGGTCAGGGCCAAGGGTAGATAGTCGTCCCGCCGGCTGATGGCGACGGGGGTCTCCATGGAGAGGTGAGCGGTTTGGTTGATTCCCATGACCAGCGTGTCCCCTACCACACCTTCATGTTCCTTCCCACAGAGTGTCTTCAGCTGCTTATCAAGTGGAGCCAGTGACGGCCATGAAGGGAACATGGTCATATCACGCTCATGCTGGCGCTGCAATTGTCTCTGCTTCCAACATTCCAGGACTTTATTCATCTTGTAGAGTCGCACACAATGCTCAGCCTTGCGCAGGGCCTCCAGGCGCAGCTCAACATCGTTTCTGTAGAAAGCATGGCCCTCCGTCACGCACAGTTCCCCAACCACTTCATTCACGATGTCTTCTGTTGCTCTCTGGCAACATTCTCCCACAAGTCGATCATGGAGCTCCTTTTCAATGTCACTAGAATAACAGAAAAATTAACAATAATAATAATAATAATAATAAAACATACTGAGAGAAAAATTGACTCCAATCAAACAGACACTGTGATCAAGGAATACAGAGGAACTTGTCTGTCCGTC
>NC_142956.1:139871-161871 GCF_046866305.1 Octopus bimaculoides
CAACAATTGTTGTTGACTCACGGTAACGGGTTTCGTTCCAAAGGTGAGAGCCTTGCGGAGGATCCTCAACGCTTTACTGCGAACCTGCATGAAATAGCGATGGATGATGCAGGAACTGAGGAAGGTGGCCGTACGGGCCAGTTTGAAAAACTTGATGTAATTGTTACTGTTGAGGGCCGAGTATACCTGAAGAGCA
Source organism: Octopus bimaculoides (assembly GCF_046866305.1). Lineage (NCBI taxonomy): Eukaryota > Metazoa > Mollusca > Cephalopoda > Octopoda > Octopodidae > Octopus > Octopus bimaculoides. The sequence goes on from NC_142956.1 coordinate 140,068, forward strand.
AAGTGGATTTCTGGGGAAGTCCTTACTTCCGGTCGAAGAGTTTGGACTTCTCTGAAAAGGCAGAAAGAAACAGAAATGAGTTAAACGTATAAAAATGCATAAATGTGTGTGTGTGTCTCTACTCTTTTACTTGCTTCAGTGATTTGATTGCAGCCATGCTGGATAATGTAGTCCTAGATACACTATGCCTGAATAAAAGACGGGATGGTCACAGCTGGAACGTCTTTGATCATAGGTCTGCCTGGATCAGGACCAACCTGGGGTTAAACAACAATTATAACCCCTAATAATAATAATAATAATGTCCATCCTTTGTTGTCAATGATGACCAAGGACGTGACATGGGAGAAGATGGGTCAAAGCATGGCTTGCAGTGGACGACCAGGCTGTGTGCTCGGAACATACGACTACAGGTCAAGCACTTGGGGTCTGCAAAGATTGAAGACAAGCAGTTGGCTCTCGACTTGCACAGCTCACATTTTCTCTGTGCTTTTTCGATCCGATTCTGTTTGTAAGAGGTGGCACCTCTGTCAGTGCAGCTAAGCCAGGCAGGGAAATCCTGTGCCTGCGTTTGCCACATGTCAGGATTGATCTGGAAGCATTTCAGTGAATCTTTGAGTGTATCTTTGTAAACTGGTGGGATGTGTGACTGCCATTGTACTGTAGTTGCTCTTTTACGCAAGTAGCCACAACAGTTACCAGTCATGCAATACCATTGTATCTCTTCGTACCAGAAGAGCAATACACTAACTTCTGTCGTACTATCGCTGATAGCTCGACAAGACATTGACTAGAACTGTTGACTCTCGATCCCTTCTCGACGACCGGCCAATTTTATAATGGCTAGCTTCAACCACTTTCTATCAGGAGGGGGTCTACAGTTTCATTATACAACACTTGGAAGCACTTTTTCTGCTCACTATTTAACAACAACAACCACAAGAAGAACATGATTCAACGAAAAAAGACAAAATTATTCAGTGATAACAATGGACATGTTTCATCCTTATCATACCTCATCATTATTGTATCAATGGTTCATTCTGCTTTAACTTGTTTAAACCCAACTTACCTGAGGATATCGCCCTGGTTGAGGTTCATCAGGACCATGTAGGAACGGAACTCTGCCTCTGTGTCGAAGCGTATCTTTTTCTTCTTGTCGAGGTCAGTATAGAGGTATTTAAGGCTCTGCAGGCATTTGGTGAGGTTTTCATTGTTAATCTTCGGAGAAAACACAGAGATGTCCTCCTCGCACAGTCGCTCCGATGCAAACACATGGAAACGGACGCACTTCTCGATGAGGGCCACAGCATCTCCGTTGCACATCATCTGTTGCGTTATGTCCTGAGAAAAGAGATAACAAGGGATGAAAGAAGATGAACAACAGTGACGGAGTTGAAATTGAACGAATCACCTTTCTGTTTTGTTACTTGTTTCAGTCATTGGACTGTGGCCATGCTGGGGCACTGAACTGGAAGGTTTTAGTCCCAAAAAATAAACTGTCTCACTGCATGGCACCTTAGGCAAGCGCCTACTATAGCCACAGGTTGACCAAAGCCTTCTGAGTGGATTTGGTAGACAGAAACTGAAAGAATCCTGTCATATCTGTGTGTGTGTGTGTGTGTATGTATATATATATATATATATATATATATATATGTATATATATACATAGGTGCAGATATGGCTATGTGGTAAGAAGCTTGCTAGCCAACCATATGTAGCACCTAAGGTGGTTGGTATTAGGAAGAGCATCCAGTTGTAAAACCATGCCAAAAGCAGACATCAAAACATAATTCAGCCTTCTGCCTAGCCAACCCCTGTGAAACCATCCAACCCATACCAGCATGGAAAGCAGATGTTAAACAATGATGATGTTGACAAAATATATATATAAGAAATAATGAATATTGACTGACTTTTCTGATTCCTCTGCTGCGGTCCCACAGGAAATCAAACCATTCTGCCCACAGTCCATCTTGGCCCATGTTGGCAATCTCAGAGAGCAGATAATTCATCGTCCGCACAAGTACGGGGCCTGGTCTGAGCTCATGGCTGAGAGGTTCTTCCTGTGAACAACAAAAGAATAACAACAATAATAATAATAATTCTTTCTACTTATAGGAACAAGGCCTGATGTTTTGGGAGAGGGGACTAATTGATTATATCGACCCCTGTACTGTATTTTTAATTATTAATACATTAATTTTTAGGTGTGAAAATGCTTATTTTACGACAGAAATAATTATAATCTAAAAAAAAGTTAAATCCCTATTGGCCACAGAAATCTGCAATATGCTGAGAAGTCTGTGATATAAATTTACATAGAATAGCCAGAAAAATCCACGATGTACTGAGGGCATTATCGGTGAACCGTGACACGGTGAGGGATTATTGTACACAAAGAGATACACACAGACACATGCACACACAGATAGACAAGTACATAGACACAAATACATATGCATGTACACACAGACAGAAGTAGATATGTACACTCACATACAAACACACACACACAGATCCATCATATGGACCCCATTGTCTGCTCCTCACCTGATCGGCTGAAGACCTGCTGTATTCCTTCACAGCTCGGGCGTGATCAACTTGAGGGTAGGCCATCATTTTGGTGGCCAGCAGCATCTCAAACATGTGCAGACGCCTCTTGGCTTCACGGTCATAGCGTTCTTTTTCGGGACACATATCTGGACAGGTTCCAATGAGGGCCTTGGCAGTGGCTAGATTGGACTTCTTCTTTAGACCTGCTGAAAGAGGACAGTAATAAGGGTCAGGTGTGTGTGAGAGAGAGGAGAAAGGTGTATGATAAGAAGGAGATGGTGAGATGAGATAATTGTGATAAAAAAGAGGGGTGGGAAGCATTGAGATAACGTGTGTGTGTGTGTACAGGAACAGGAATGGTTGTGTGGTTAAGAAGTTGGTTTCTCAACTACAAGGTCTCAGGTTCAGTTCCAATGTGTGGCACCACCTTTAGCAAGCGTCATCTATTATAGCCCCAGACTTACCAAAGCCTTATGAGTGGATCTGGTATACAAAAACTGAAAGAAGCCCATCGTCTGTACATATACATACATATGTATTTGCCAAATCAGACTGGAACCTGGTGCTGCTCCCCAACTTACCAGTTTTCAGTCAAACTGTCCAATCCATGCCAGCATGGAAAACAACTGTTAAATGATGATGATGATGATATAAGCATGGCTGTGTGGTAAGAAGCTTGCTTACCAATCACATGGTTCTGGGTTGAGTACCACTGCATAGTGCCTTTGGCAAGTGTCTTCTACTACAGCCTCGAACTAACCAAAGCCTTGTGAGTGGATTTGGTAGATGGAAACTGAAAGAAGCCTGTTGTTCATATGTATGCTAGGTGGCACTGGCATTGGCCATGTTTGGATGGTGCTTTTCATGTGCTACCGGCACAGGAGCCAGTCGGGGCGAGGAGTCTGGCATCAACCACATTCGGATGTTGCTTAATAATATTATATATGATAATAATAATAATACTAAATGATGTTGATTATGATATGCATGCACAGACACATGTAAACACACACACACAGAAAGGAACAGGAGAGAGAGAGAGAGAGTGAAATAGCACCCCCCACCAATTGGGGGCGTTTTGTAGGGATGCATCTTACCATTTCTGATCGATCGGTCTCGTTGGTCAAGAAGCTGGACCCGAGATGCTGAAATAGTTACGTTTGCTGGAAAGATAAAGAAAAAATAGGAAGTTAGTGTTAGCCTTGTATAATAATTTCACTGACATTTACAGTGTTAGATAAGAATATGGAATTTACCCCAGTATATCACTGCTACTAACGTTTCTGCCAGCTCGCTGCCTTACAATGTAAACATTCATTTTAGAAATATATTCTTTATTCTTATTGCTTAAGCCTTATTTACTGACATTAAATTTCATAATATTTTACCCCATAACTGATTTTCTACTAATTTTTGTCCAATGCGACAAATGATTCTGAATTCCCCAGGCATTTTTCTATCATTTAAGCCTAAGAAATGTATGCCTTTAATTTAAAATTTTACAAATTTATGTTAATTGAAGATGAATATCTGCCTTACTGCCCCCCTTGAGGTTGCAGATATTTTGATGTAACTTTTTTTCTACTGAACCAAATCTCAAACTATTTCTGCCAAAGTGTAGCTGAGGAATTCTCATCTTTAAAACTGTTAACAGTTTGCAATTTGGTTGAGAACTGAATTAGTGGGGAAGCTTGAAAGCTGCTGTGATTGACGAAATGGTGAACTTAAGAATATATTCAATCACGGTAGTGGCTGAATGATTCCATTGACATCTCGGCTGTTTTATAGCAATATTAAATCTACCCCAGAATATCACTGCTACTTTATTTTATCAACCCCACAACAATGAAAGGTAAAGTTAGTGTTAGTCTTCTATTATAATTCCATTGGCATCTTGGATGTTTTACAGGAATATTAAATCTACCCCAGTATAGCACTGCTACTTTATTTTATCAACCCCACAACAATGAAAGGTAAAGCTGACTTCAGCAGGATTTGAGCTCAGATGCAATGTCACAAAACTGAGTATGCTAATGACTCCAGCAGCTCCACTGCTTTTCAAGTATTTTGCTTATCCTGCAAATAATTCTGCCTCTGTCTTTCTTTCACTTTTTTTCTATTCTATGACTTTGTAAATAAAACAATCTGGTGAGTTTATTTCAATGGCAAACCAATGCATACAGTTGGTTTCTTTGTCCTAGGTGTTGGGAAGACACTTGGCAAAAACATGGAAAGAAAATATTGTGAATAATAATAATAATAATAATAATAATAATAATAATAATAATAATAATGGTGCTAACCTTTCTGTACATCTGTGTCACTGCCAAACATCATGGAAGTATGTTCAGATTTCCTGAAAAGTGAAGTCGCCATTGTTGTTGTTGTTGTTGTTGTTGTTGTCATCGCGGTTGTGGTTGCTGACGGTGTTGCCCTAAGGCCTGCGACAACAGAGCTGTAGGATCTAACAGTGGACGGAACTGCTGGGCCAACAATGCTCTTCTTTGTATCAGCAAAAGCTGGCTGAGAGGTCATGGATGGAGAGGACGACAAAGGTGGCTGAAGGTGGAATTTCCTCTTTCTGTGTGTTGTTGTCGCAGACCCTAGAACTGAAGCCGGGGTCGGGGCCTGACTGGAGACCCCTGAGGGAGTGGGCGAGGGTTGCTTCTGCACTTTGCGCCGGGGTTCTTGCAGGTGATGGTGATGGGAAGACTGGTGTCGCCTTGAGGGGCTGTCGGACTTCCGAGACAGAGGTGATGGAGGAGAAGATGCAGCAACAACGTTACCAGTGGTGCCGGTAGTGTTGGTGGTGGTAGCTCTCTTAGTCATAGGGCCACGAGGACCTTCGACCCCCTTGCTTCGCACTAAGGTCTGCACAAAGTCCCCGCTTATGTCACTTGTGCCAGCCATCAAGCGCAGCTCCTCTTCAACCTCATCTGACACCCAAGATGGCTGTTGCTGGCGGTCACGCCTACCAGAGGTGGACGGAGGTGGAGGAGGGCTGATGCTCCTCCGCGACGAAGGTAGGGGCATATGGCCGTGTCTTTTACCTTCATCAGGAGGTACAGTGTCAAGGTCAACGTATGTTGTTAAGGATTGTTTATGGGGATTCGAGTGCCAGAAGATCTGAATGTGGACCCCAGAGGCCAATTTTAAACCCTTCATTTTAGCATGGGCTGCTGATTTGTGGTCCTTGAAGTGAATGTTGGCTGCATGCTTAGCGAGATTCCTAGTGACACGCTGCACGGCCCCAAACTTGCTGAAGTGGTTGCGGAGAAGCGGCACCTGGTTATAGCTAGGTGGGATATTCTTGCAGACCAGCACCGGGTGGCTCTCCAGCTCCTCAGAGAGTTGGCGTTGCCGCATGGCATTCCTCGACATCTTTGAACGATTTGATGATCTCATTAAGTCATATTCACTCCTCGATCTGGGAACCTTCCTATGTCTACCATCGTCTGCGATGGAAATCCTCTTTCTGGACAATGCTAGTCTTCCTGCGGAATCCATAGTCTTTGGGTAAAACCTGGAAGCAACTGGTGCCTTCGACATTTTGTCCATTTCCATTCTGGAGGAGGAGACAGCCCGCTGGGCAACACTCAGTACCCTGTCATCATCCTCATTCTCATCCATACATGAGTAAGAGGAGGCTGCTCTATGGGACAGACCCTCAGTCCGTACCTTTGAAGTTGAAGGAGATAAAGAAGCCCTGCCAGTTGTGTTGTCCACTGCACTTACAGACACAGTTTTCTCATCAGTTCTGCTCCCAGTCCTTTCTGGTTTACCAAAGAGTCCCGTTTTCCTTAGCGGTGGGGACACAGATACTTCAGTCGAATATTTACTAATGGTGCTGCTGCTGCCGCTGGTTTTGGTCTTGGAGAAGCTTGAATGACTTTCACTGGATTTTCCAAAAAGCCCCACACTACCAGTGTTGGGGTCACTGCTGGTTGACACTGAGGTGGAAGATCTTTTCGATTCTGACAATGGCACCCCACCGAAGACCTTCGCAATTGATTTCCTGGCAAATGCTGATTCCATAGGTTTTGCGTCTCCTTTAAACACATTCCTCTCACTGCTATGAATACTAGAACTACTACTACTACTACTACCACCACCAATACTGTTATTCTTACTCAAAGGTAAAAAGTTTCCAGTGGAGGATTTTGCCAAAACAGGACCTGAACTGCCACTCGTGTCCCCTCTACCACCAAATACGTTTTTAGTAAATGTAGCTGAAGGGCCGGTCTGTTGTGTAAGAGGGCCAGAAAATGACGAGGGTGATGGTAATAACGTAGATGTTGACAATGTCGCAGGAGAGGTGAACGTTGATGATGCTGTTTTTGCTGTTGATAGAACAGTCTTGCTGTTGCCTGTCCCAAACGCTGTGGAAGGCAAAGCTGTCGTTGAAGAGTTGTTGTTGTTGCTAACGAAGGCCCCAAATGCTGTCGTGGGCAAAGTTCCGGTCGGTGGGTTGCCACCTGCATCGCTGCTGGTTTGACTTCTAGAGAAGACATTATCGGTCGGCGCATTCAGGAACGGATTCGAGTTCTTCACCTTCAGCACCTGGGGTTCAGCTTTGCTGGCAGAGAACGCTGGTGGGAAAGAACTGCGTCCAAAGGGATTTTGCCCTCCACCAAACACAGATGAAGATGTAGTGGCTGTAATGCTGGTAGCACTGCTATTGTTGTGGTTGCCGTTGCCACTGAAAGCACCAACCCCACCAAATGGATTTTTCTCAGGTTTCACGCTGAATATTCCTGTGGGAGGATGGTCAGCTGCCACTCTTGCAAAAGAAATGGCATCTGTTCCACCATGACCACCACCACTTGTCACATTCTGGGATTTGGGGGGAGTGGTGAAGGAGGAGGTATTTGACTGTGGTGGTGGCGGCTTTGGAAGAGAAGCAGGTGGGGTAAACGTGGATGGCCGTGACTGCAACTGGTCGGGCGAAGAGGAGGTTGATGACGATGGGAAGGTGTTGGTTGAGAAAGATGCTGTTTTCTGATTCCCACTTCCACTGCTGCCAAATGCAGTGGTGCTTCCAAAGCCTGCTGCATTAGTACTGCTACCGCCAAATGCAGCGGTGCTTCCAAAGCCTGCTGCATTAGTACTGCTACCGCCAAATGCAGCGGTGCTTCCAAAGCCTGCTGCATTAGTACTGCTACCTCCAAATGCAGCGGTGCTTCCAAAGCCTGCTGCATTAGTACTGCTACCTCCAAATGCAGCGGTGCTTCCAAAGCCTGCTGCATTAGTACTGCTACTGCCAAATGCAGCAGTGCTCCCAAAGCCCGCTGCATTAGTACTGTTGCTGCCAAATGCAGCAGTGCTCCCAAAGCCCGCTGCATTAGTACTGTTGCTGCCAAATGCAGCAGTGCTCCCAAAGCCCGCTGCATTAGTACTGCTACTGCCAAATGCAGCAGTGCTCCCAAAGCCCGCTGCATTAGTACTGTTGCTGCCAAATGCAGCAGTGCTCCCAAAGCCCGCTGCATTAGTACTGTTGCTGCCAAATGCAGTGTTGCTCCCAAAGCCCGCTGCATTAGTACTGCTACCACTACCAAATGCTGCGGTGCTTCCAAAACTTGCTACATTAGTAGTAGCACTGCTACCAAATGCAGAGGGGCTTCCAAACCCCGCTGCAATTCCACCGCTGCCAAACGGACGCTGTTGCGATGGCGGTGACAGAGATGTGTTGACAATCTGCCCAAAAGATGGCAACTGTGGAGATTGGCGTGGATTTGGAGCCTGAAACATTTTGATCAAGTTTTCTTTACTCCTTTGTTATTTGAGGATTTTAACAGAGGCCAGACGAGGCCTGGCAATCTCTCTTCTACTGCTTTTCTCTAAATATGTCCACAAAGAATGAATTCAGATTTCACAAGCTGTAACATTGATAATGGCATTATCTGAATCAAGAAACAAAAAATATAATTATTAAGGTAATTAGTGAAATAATGAAGCTTATGTAATTATATCTAATGTAAGTGAAACACTACCATCACCTCCTCTCCCCACCTATCATACCCTACCTAAGCAACTCACATCTCACACTGCCACTCACATCAACCATCTCTTTAGGGTTACGGTTGGGGTTAGGGACGGAATTCCCTAACCCTAAAACCCTTTTACGGAAAGCGACGATCTTGTTCAGAAGCATAAACAAATGCACGTGGATTAGAAATGACGTAAAATGTAATCAACACAAAAGATCGCCACACACAGTTTCATCTTAATATACAGATGTACACAGACATACACGTTATCTCCGCATGTATATAGATGGAGGTACGAAGGAATGTGAGCAAAGTAAACTTCATATAATCAAGGTGTCCTTGGCAAAGACAGCAATTTTTGAGGGGAGAGGAAGGATTAACCGATATCATCGACCCAGTGCTTGACTGGTGCTTATTTTATCGATCCCGGAGGGATAAAAGGTAAAGTCGACCTCGGCAGAATTTGAACTCAGAACGTAAAGACGAACGAAATGCAACTAAGCATTTCGTACGGCATAGAAGCGATTCTGCCAGTTCGGCTGCTTTGCTAATTACGAATACATAGAAGTTGTTGTGTGTTGGCACTTCCGTCACTTAACGACGTCGAGGGTTCCAGTTGATCCGATCAACGGAACAGCCTGCTCGTGAAATTAACGTGCAAGTGGCTGAGCACTCCACAGACACGTGTACCCTTAACGTAGTTCTCGGGGATATTCAGCGTGACACAGAGTGTGACAAGGCTGACCCTTTGAATTACAGGCACAACAGAAACAGGAAGTAAGAGTGAGAGAAAGTTGTGGTGGAAGAGTACAGCAGGGATCGCCACCATCCTCTGCCGGAGCCTCGTGGGGCTTTAGGTGTTATCGCTCAATAGACGCTCACAACGCCTGGTCTGGGAACCGAAACCGCGATCCTATGATCGCGAGTCCGCTGCCCTAACCACTGGGCCATTGTGCCTCCACTAATCCAGAGAATATCCCTTTTAAGTCACAGAATTAAATAAACCCCGATTAAAACAGTTTACAACACCAAAAAGTCCCTCAATTAAATGGCTTTGTAACAAGGAAACACCCTTTATCTCCCGATTTTGAGGGTCCAGAAGAAGAAATGCCTTACCTTGTTTTATCAATGTTTGGTTTACAAGTGAGAGAAGACGACTTCCGGTCTGACAATTCCGCGCTGAATAATCAACAGCTGCAATTTATTGAAGTAGTTTATAAAATTAATTGGTGTTTATTTATTTGTTTCGTTGTTTGTTTGGTTAATTATTTATGTTAATTATTTATGTTAATATCCGTGTGATTGTTTGTTTAATTTCTTTTATTTTATTTGGGGTTATATGATAAGTAAAGAAATTGATAGAGATTAAGTCCTATTTTAGTGTCGGATTAAAACGTAATACAAAATGAAGCAAAATAATAAAATATGGTTAATGTACGTATAATAGTAGCTGCGGTTGCCTGCGTGCGTGTGTGTGTGTGCGTGCGTGCGTGTGTGTGCGTGTGTGTGTGTGTGCGTGTGTGTGTGTGTGTGTTAGTGCGCGTGCGTTTTAGTGCGCGTGCGTGTTAGTGCGCGTGCGATTTAGTGCGCGTGCGTGTTAGTGCGCGTGTGCGTGCGTGTGTGCGTGAGCGTCATCATTTAACGTCCCCCTTGCATGCTAGCATCGGGTGGACGTTAAATATAGAGTAAGACCGCCTTTGGCAGTAATTACAGCTTGAATTCTCCAAGGTATGGACTCGTACAAAGTTTGAATTGTTTCCAAAGGAATTATTGTCCATTCTTCACCTAAAACAGTCCCTGTTCTTGTCGTGATGATGGTCGAAGATATCGACTCCTTACTTGTTTTTCTAAAATGCACCATAAATGTTCGATAATACTGAGATCTGGGAACTGTGGTGGCCAGATAAGATGTTCAACTTCACTAGAATGTTCCTTCTGCCATTCAGTAACAACTTTAGCTGTGTGAATTGGTGCATTATCATCCTGAAAGATTGCGTTTCCCTCTGGAAACAATTCCGCAACCATAGAATGAATTTCATCAGATAAAATGCTTAAATAGTCTTGACTATTAATTCCGCCATGAAGGGAAACCATTGGGCCGGTGGATTTCCAGGATATAACCCACCAGATCATCACAGATCCTCCTCCATGTTTAACAGTTGGAAGAAGGCAGTCTGGCTCAAATGCTTCTTTTGGCTGTCTCCACAGGTATACTCAGCCAGTAGTCGAAAATAAGGCAAAGGATGACACGTCCGAGAAAATAACATTCTTCCACTGCTCTAGGGACCAATTCTGTAAGTTTTTACTTCACTCTAAATGCTTTGCAACGTTTGTTTTTGAATGTAGTAGTTTTCTGATTGCAGCCCTGCCGTGAAATCTGGCTTTGTGCAGCTCCAGGCGAACAGTTTTTGTGGAAACTGGGTTTTCGAGGTGGTCATTAAGCTCTGTAGTAATTTTCGGAGCGGTACTTTTGTGATTCTTTCTAACAATTCACGTGAGAGTCCAATGGTCCTTATCTGAAAGTTTTGGTTTTCTTCCGGAGTTTTCCCCCTTTTTCTGAAAGGCTGTCATTACTTTCGAGACAGTACTTCTTGATACACCAAACATTTCGTCTGTTTTCATTACGCTAGCGCCTGCCATACGAGCACCAACAATTTGACTTCTTTGAAAGTCTGACAAATGTGTGATTTTAATGAATTTTAATTACCTTTTTCTGATGATATCTGAAAAGCAGCAGCAATTTTAGCAAAACATTAAGTAACACTAATAATACATAAAAAAAACAAAGATAAACAAACTTTTGACAGTTTTATAGATATTTCAAAATTATGATGTTATGATGCTAGGTGGTTCCATTATTTTGCCCAACCCTTGTATGTATATGTGTATATATTCTTTATTTATCTTAGTCATTTGACTGCAGCCATGCTGTAGCACCGCCATTAGTTGAAAATAGAGGATAGAAAATAGAGGATAGAAACCAGACGATAGAAAACCAAACGATAGAAACCAGACGATAGAAACCGGACGATAGAAACCGGACGATAGAAACCGGACGATAAAAACCAGACGATAGAAACCGGACGATAGAAACCGGACGATAGAAACCAGACGATAAAAAACCAAACGATAGAAACCAGACGATAGAAACCGGACGATAGAAACCGGACGATAGAAACCGGACGATAGAAACCAGACGATAGAAACCGGACGATAGAAACCAGACGATAGAAACCAGACGATAGAAAACGGACGATAGAAAACGGACGATAGAAGCCAAACGATAGAAAACGGACGATAGAAACCAGACGATAGAAACCAGACGATAGAAACCGGACGATAGAAGCCAAACGATAGAAACCAGACGATAGAAACCGGACGATAGAAACCAGACGATAGAAACCAGACGATGGAAACCAGACGATAGAAACTAGACGATAGAAACCAGACGATAGAAAACGGACGATAGAAACCGGACGATAGAAACCAGACGATAGAAACCAGACGATAGAAACCAAACGATAGAAACCAGACGATAGAAACCAGACGATAGAAAACGGACGATAGAAATTAGACGGTAGAAACCAGACGATAGAAACCAGACGATAGAAACCAGACGATAGAAACCAGACGATAGAAACCAGACGATGGAAACCAGACGATAGAAACCAGACGATGGAAACCAGACGATAGAAACCAGACGATAGAAACCAGACGATAGAAACCAGACGATGGAAACCAGAAGATAGAAAACGGACGATAGAAATTAGACGGTAGAAAATAAACAATGGAAAATAGACGATACAAAAGTCTATAGAAACTAGACGATAGAAACCAGACGATAGAAACCAGACGATAGAAACCAGACGATAGAAACCAGACGATGGAAACCAGACGATGGAAACCAGACGATAGAAACCAGACGATAGAAACCAGACGATGGAAACCAGAAGATAGAAAACGGACGATAGAAATTAGACGGTAGAAAATAAACAATGGAAAATAGACGATAGAAAAGTCTATAGAAACTAGACGATAGAAACCAGACGATAGAAACCAGACGATAGAAACCAGACGATGGAAACCAGACGATAGAAACCAGACGATGGAAACCAGACGATAGAAACCAGACGATAGAAACCAGACGATAGAAACCAGACGATGGAAACCAGACGATGGAAACCAGAAGATAGAAAACGGACGATAGAAATTAGACGGTAGAAAATAAACAATGGAAAATAGACGATAGAAAAGTCTATAGAAACTAGACGATAGAAACCAGACGATAGAAACCAGACGATAGAAACCAGACGATGGAAACCAGACGATAGAAACCAGACGATAGAAACCAGACGATAGAAACCAGACGATGGAAACCAGACGATAGAAACCAGACGATAGAAACCAGACGATGGAAACCAGAAGATAGAAAACGGACGATAGAAATTAGACGGTAGAAAATAAACAATGGAAAATAGACGATAGAAAAGTCTATAGAAACTAGACGATAGAAACCAGACGATAGAAACCAGACGATAGAAACCAGACGATAGAAACCAGACGATGGAAACCAGACGATGGAAACCAGACGATAGAAACCAGACGATAGAAACCAGACGATGGAAACCAGAAGATAGAAAACGGACGATAGAAACCAGACGATAGAAACCAGACGATGGAAACCAGACGATGGAAACCAGACGATGGAAACCAGACGATGGAAACCAGACGATAGAAACCAGACGATAGAAACCAGACGATGGAAACCAGAAGATAGAAAACGTACGATAGAAATTAGACGGTAGAAAATAAACAATGGAAAATAGACGATAGAAAAGTCTATAGAAACTAGACGATAGAAACCAGACGATAGAAACCAGACGATAGAAACCAGACGATAGAAACCAGACGATGGAAACCAGACGATAGAAACCAGACGATAGAAACCAGACGATAGAAACCAGACGATAGAAACCAGACGATGGAAACCAGAAGATAGAAAACGGACGATAGAAATTAGACGGTAGAAAATAAACAATGGAAAATAGACGATAGAAAAGTCTATAGAAACTAGACGATAGAAACCAGACGATAGAAACCAGACGATAGAAACCAGACGATAGAAACCAGACGATAGAAACCAGACGATAGAAACCAGACGATGGAAACCAGACGATGGAAACCAGACGATAGAAACCAGACGATAGAAACCAGACGATGGAAACCAGAAGATAGAAAACGGACGATAGAAATTAGACGGTAGAAAATAAACAATGGAAAATAGACGATAGAAAAGTCTATAGAAACTAGACGATAGAAACCAGACGATAGAAACCAGACGATGGAAACCAGACGATAGAAACCAGACGATAGAAACCAGACGATAGAAACCAGACGATAGAAAACGGACGATAGAAACCAGACGATGGAAACCAGACGATAGAAAACGGACGATAGAAATTAGACGGTAGAAAATAAACAATGGAAAATAGACGATAGAAAAGTCTATAGAAACTAGACGATAGAAACCAGACGATAGAAACCAGACGATAGAAACCAGACGATAGAAACCAGACGATAGAAACCAGACGATAGAAACCAGACGATAGAAACCAGACGATAGAAACCAGACGATAGAAAACGGACGATAGAAACCAGACGATGGAAACCAGACGATAGAAACCAGACGATAGAAACCAGACGATAGAAACCAGACGATAGAAACCAGACGATAGAAACCAGACGATAGAAACCAGACGATAGAAACCAGACGATAGAAACCAGACGATGGAAACCAGACGATAGAAACCAGACGATAGAAACCAGACGATAGAAACCAGACGATAGAAACCAGACGATAGAAAACGGACGATAGAAACCAGACGATGGAAACCAGACGATAGAAACCAGACGATAGAAACCAGACGATAGAAACCAGACGATAGAAACCAGACGATAGAAACCAGACGATAGAAACCAGACGATGGAAACCAGACGATAGAAACCAGACGATAGAAACCAGACGATAGAAAACGGACGATAGAAATTAGACGGTAGAAAATAAACAATGGAAAATAGACGATAGAAAAGTCTATAGAAACTAGACGATAGAAAAACGAAGATAAGAAATAGATGATAGAAACTAGACGAAAGGAAATAGACGATAGAAAAGTCTATAGAAACTAGACGATAGAAAAACGAAGATAAGAAATAGATGATAGAAACTAGACGAAAGGAAATAGACGATAGAAACAAATCGATCCCAGGACTTATTCTTTCTAAGCTTAGTACTTATTCTGTCGGTGTATTTTGCTAAACCGCTGAGTTACAGAGACATAAGCACTACAACATCAGTTGTCAAGTGATGATGGGGGGACAAACAAACGCACACTCACACTCACACACATATGATGAGCTCCATTCAGTTTCTATCTACCAATTTCAGTCACAAGGCTTTGGTCTGCCTGAGGCTGTAGTAGAAGGCACTTGTCCAAGGTGCCACACACTGGAACTGAACGTGGAACCATGTGGTTGCGATGTAAGCTTCTTTACCACACAGCCACTCCTGCATAGATGTATCACTGCAATATATATGTATTTATGTATACATGAATGTGTGTGTTTGTGTGTGAGACATGGTTGTGTATTCATATGAATGTGTATGTAGATACAGAGATACATACATATATATATTTCTACACACACTCACGTATACATGATCACAAATATAAACATTTGACCATACACATACGCATCAACCTGAATGCAGCAATACACACACAGACACACACACACACACATTTCCCTGAATTCCGTCCACGCCCACCCTTTCTTGAGTTATAATCAGGCGATCCAGCGCTAAGACATGTGTAAGGTAGGGAGAGGGGTAGGGTGTGGGGAGAGGGTTAAAAGCGGTGGGGTGGGGTGGGGAGGGGACACAGTGTCAGATATTAAGAAGGGTAAAGAGGGTGGGAAGGAGCAAGAGGTAAGAAGTGTGAGGCGGGGGAGGGGCAAAGGGCCGTGTGGGGAGATGATGATGCCAGAAAGATGTTGCCCCACCCCCCTCTCTGTCTCGCTCTCCACCTCACACACTACACTATATTTCACTGTGTGTGAGAACACATTACAATATAAACACAATCTTTGTGTGTGTATATCTCAGAGATTTAACATTGATATATATATATATATATATATATATATATATATATATCTACCATATCCAATTACCAGGCTTTGGTCAGCCTGAGGCTATAGTAAAAGACATTTGCTCAAGGTACCATGCAGTAGGACTGAACCTAGAACCTTACCACACAGCCACTCCTATGCCTGTATATATATATATATATACATACACACACATAAAATATTATATAAATATAGCCAAGAAGGCTATAGTAGAAGACACTTGCCCAAGGTGTTATGCAGTGGGACTGAACCTGGGACCATGTGGTTGGGAACCACACAGCCACATGCATATGTATGTGTGTGTGTGTGTGTGTGTGTGTGTGTTAAATGCACACTTAACACATTTCCATATTTATGCACCAAATGTCTACACATCAGATAGATGGGCACATTTGGAACGTCTTTGATCATGTGTCTGCCTGTGTCAAGGCTGACCTGGGGCTAAACAATGACTCCCACCACCACCACCACTGTAGATTGTGTTGAAGGGGGAGGTTGTGTAGTGTTGATTGGTTGGTTGGAAGAGAGAGGAGGAGGAGGAGGGAGTGTGTGTGCGTGTGAGTGCTTGTCAGTGAGTGTGTGTATGGTATGTGTTCGTGTGTGTGAGTGTGTCTGTGTCTATGTGTATCTGTATGCGTGCGTGTGTGCTTGTCAGTATGTATGTTTGTGTTTGTGTGTGTGTGTGTTTGTGTCTGTCTGTCTGTCTGTAGTTTCCCCAAAGCAGATTTCATCACTGATGAAATGGTTGCAGTGGAGACTGGATGGGTCTGGCTTCTAACAACAACAACAACAACAACAACAACAACAGTGAGACCGACCCAGCTCTACACTCACAGAAAGTCCTGCGACCACCAAGCCAAAAAAACCCAGAAATTGTCTGTGCATAAGAGACACACTGACACACGTAGATAAATACACAGAAACACACACATTCATGTATGCACATAGATACACATACACACACATAAACACAAAGAGATACACGCACACATAGATACACTTATATACATTCATACACTTGCTCATATACACACACATATATACATACCCATGCACACATAGACACACGTACACGCGTGCATGCGTGTGTGTTCACATAGACACACAAAGACACACACACAATCACATTCACGTACATGCGCTGACGCACACATTCACGGCACAGATGCTCCTGCCCCCAGCGAAATTAAACTTTTGCTCACAATAATACTACAACAAGAGCAACAACAACAATGGAACTCACACAACAAATTGTTGCGTTCTTCACGATCTTCTCTGTCTTTGGTGAGTTAACGACCGTTTCTTTCATTTTTCTGTCTTTTTTGCCTTTTTTTCTAAGTTTTAAAATTTGATTCCGATGGCAATTTTGAATGATTTCCATAAAGTTGGTTCCAGTTGCTGGTTTTCATGAACTTCTGTTGAGAGAGAAAGAGTCAAGGGAGTGTCTGTGACTTGGTGCTGAGAAAATATCTCAAAGGACTTCATTTGTAAAGTGGAAGTTTCTTGATTGCTTCAAAGATTGATGCATTTAGGATCATATGTATGCACACACACAATATATATATATATATATATATATATATATATATATATATATATATATATATATATAATTATATGTATTTCTTCTATCTTAATGAATAAAAATTCTTCGGAAAGACTAACAATGTAGCAAAGAACACAAAATAACTGTGGTGTAGTTCCTGTTTTTAAGGCAGGAACTCCTTGAAATTTTGGGTATTTGAGTATATTTAAGAATTTAAGGAATGGAGAAAACGCATGGATCCGTCTATTGTTTTCATAATCGGTCATAATGTCTTACGTTTAAGATGATTCCCATGCATTCCCTGAAGAGAAGGTTACAATTTTAATATCACAGATCCCTATGGATCACACAGTTTGTAATCCTTTGAAACATATGTAGGAATAAAGTATGCAATTATAACATGCGTTTTCTCCATTCCTTAAATTTTTAAATATATATATATATGTTTTGCAAGATTTTTGATGTGAAATCATGTGTTGAAACAGATGTTGTTGTATTTGGGGATGGTCATATTGCCAGTTTAGCCAATAAAATAAATAATATCTATATTATATTACATTACATTACATTAATCATATTAAAATGATTAATCATATTAAAATGATTAATGTAATGTAATGTAATATAAAGCTGAGGCAAATTAACACCAAATATACAGTGCGTGTGTTTTTATTGGCTAAACTGGCAACATGATCATCCCCAAGTACAACAACATATAAATATATAAATACACACACACATATATATATGTATATATATATATATATATATATATATATATATATATATATATATAGAGAGAGAGAGAGAGAGAGAGAGAGAGAGAGAGAGAGAGAGATAAAAACACATGCACACATACACACACTTTCATAAAGATACACCCACCAAAATCTCAACCAGTGGGGTGGGGGGAAAAACAGGAAAAAACGAACAAAAAAGAACAAAGTTCTCTCACCCCCTCCACAGACCCCTCCCCACGTCAATAAATAAAATACATAAATTAAAGAAAAATAATAAAAATGCAAATTCGGCGCAGGGGTGTGTATGTAGGGGGTGGGGTTCATGAAACAGCTGACATGATCAGACCCTGGCGTCTGTCTCAATGTGGACTGTATTTAATAGCTGGTGGGTAAACAGGGGCGGTGGGGGGTGCAGGACCCTGGAGGGGTGTGGGGCTCCCCTTGTCTAAACAAGTGGTCAGGGAGCATGTTGTGTGAGACCCGGGAGACGTGGCCTATCTTGTTGTTGGCTGCCACACATGTATAAACACATATAAACACTGGTGTCCTGGGGCGAGGGAAGGGCTGCTTATTCGCTCTTCCTCTCTTCTTTGTATCTTTGCTCTTGTGTATAGTTGCGTTGTTGTTGTTGCTGTTTAACCCCAGGTCAGTCCTGATCCAGACAGACCTGTGCTTGGAGATATTCCAGCTGTGATCATCCCGTCTTTTATTCAGGCATGGTTTATCTAGGACTACATCATCTAATGTATAGTAAAGTAGTTAATATTAGTGGCTATAGTTCTGGTTTAACCCCAGGTCAGTCCTGATCCAGACAGACCTGTGCTTGGAGATATTCCAGCTGTGATCATCCCGTCTTTTATTCAGGCATGGTTTATCTAGGACTACATCATCTAATGTATAGTAAAGTAGTTAATATTAGTGGCTATAGTTCTGGTTTAACCCCAGGTCAGTCCTGATCCAGACAGACCTGTGCTTGGAGATATTCCAGCTGTGATCATCCCGTCTTTTATTCAGGCATGGTTTATCTAGGACTACATCATCTAATGTATAGTAAAGTAGTTAATATTAGTGGCTATAGTTCTGGTTTAACCCCAGGTCAGTCCTGATCCAGACAGACCTGTGCTTGGAGATATTCCAGCTGTGATCATCCCGTCTTTTATTCAGGCATGGTTTATCTAGGACTACATCATCTAATGTATAGTAAAGTAGTTAATATTAGTGGCTATAGTTCTGGTTTAACCCCAGGTCAGTCCTGATCCAGACAGACCTGTGCTTGGAGATATTCCAGCTGTGATCATCCCGTCTTTTATTCAGACATGGTTTATCTAGGACTACATCATCTAATGTATAGTAAAGTAGTTAATATTAGTGGCTATAGTTCTGGTTTAACCCCAGGTCAGTCCTGATCCAGACAGACCTGTGCTTGGAGATATTCCAGCTGTGATCATCCCGTCTTTTATTCAGACATGGTTTATCTAGGACTACATCATCTAATGTATAGTAAAGTAGTTAATATTAGTGGCTATAGTTCTGGTTTAACCCCAGGTCAGTCCTGATCCAGACAGACCTGTGCTTGGAGATGTTCCAGCTGTGATCATCCCGTCTTTTATTCAGACATGGTTTATCTAGGACTACATCATCTAATGTATAGTAAAGTAGTTAATATTAGTGGCTATAGTTCTGGTTTAACCCCAGGTCAGTCCTGATCCAGACAGACTTGTGCTTGGAGATGTTCCAGCTGTGACCATCCCGTCTTTTATTCAGACATGGTTTATCTAGGACTACATCATCTAATGTATAGTAAAGTAGTTAATATTAGTGGCTATAGTTCTGGTTTAACCCCAGGTCAGTCCTGATCCAGACAGACCTGTGCTTGGAGATGTTCCAGCTGTGATCATCCCGTCTTTTATTCAGACATGGTTTATCTAGGACTACATCATCTAATGTATAGTAAAGTAGTTAATATTAGTGGCTATAGTTCTGGTTTAACCCCAGGTCAGTCCTGATCCAGACAGACCTGTGCTTGGAGATATTCCAGCTGTGATCATCCCGTCTTTTATTCAGACATGGTTTATCTAGGACTACATCATCTAATGTATAGTAAAGTAGTTAATATTAGTGGCTATAGTTCTGGTTTAACCCCAGGTCAGTCCTGATCCAGACAGACCTGTGCTTGGAGATGTTCCAGCTGTGACCATCCCGTCTTTTATTCAGACATGGTTTATCTAGGACTACATCATCTAATGTATAGTAAAGTAGTTAATATTAGTGGCTATAGTTCTGGTTTAACCCCAGGTCAGTCCTGATCCAGACAGACCTGTGCTTGGAGATATTCCAGCTGTGATCATCCCGTCTTTTATTCAGACATGGTTTATCTAGGACTACATCATCTAATTTATAGTAAAGTAGTTAATATTAGTGGCTATAGTTCTGGTTTAACCCCAGGTCAGTCCTGATCCAGACAGACCTGTGCTTGGAGATGTTCCAGCTGTGACCATCCCGTCTTTTATTCAGACATGGTTTATCTAGGACTACATCATCTAATGTATAGTAAAGTAGTTAATATTAGTGGCTATAGTTCTGGTTTAACCCCAGGTCAGTCCTGATCCAGACAGACCTGTGCTTGGAGATATTCCAGCTGTGATCATCCCGTCTTTTATTCAGACATGGTTTATCTAGGACTACATCATCTAATGTATAGTAAAGTAGTTAATATTAGTGGCTATAGTTCTGGTTTAACCCCAGGTCAGTCCTGATCCAGACAGACCTGTGCTTGGAGATATTCCAGCTGTGATCATCCCGTCTTTTATTCAGGCATGGTTTATCTAGGACTACATCATCTAATGTATAGTAAAGTAGTTAATATTAGTGGCTATAGTTCTGGTTTAACCCCAGGTCAGTCCTGATCCAGACAGACCTATGATCAAAGATATTCCAGCTGTGACCATCCCGTCTTTTATTCAGGCATGGTTTATCTAGGACTACATCATCTAATGTATAGTAAAGTAGTTAATATTAGTGGCTATAGTTCTGGTTTAACCCCAGGTCAGTCCTGATCCAGACAGACCTGTGCTTGGAGATATTCCAGCTGTGATCATCCCGTCTTTTATTCAGGCATGGTTTATCTAGGACTACATCATCTAATGTATAGTAAAGTAGTTAATATTAGTGGCTATAGTTCTGGTTTAACCCCAGGTCAGTCCTGATCCAGACAGACCTATGATCAAAGATATTCCAGCTGTGATCATCCCGTCTTTTATTCAGGCATGGTTTATCTAGGACTACATCATCTAATGTATAGTAAAGTAGTTAATATTAGTGGCTATAGTTCTGGTTTAACCCCAGGTCAGTCCTGATCCAGACAGACCTGTGCTTGGAGATATTCCAGCTGTGATCATCCCGTCTTTTATTCAGGCATGGTTTATCTAGGACTACATCATCTAATGTATAGTAAAGTAGTTAATATTAGTGGCTATAGTTCTGGTTTAACCCCAGGTCAGTCCTGATCCAGACAGACCTATGATCAAAGATATTCCAGCTGTGATCATCCCGTCTTTTATTCAGGCATGGTTTATCTAGGACTACATCATCTAATGTATAGTAAAGTAGTTAATATTAGTGGCTATAGTTCTGGTTTAACCCCAGGTCAGTCCTGATCCAGACAGACCTATGATCAAAGATGTTTCAGCTGTGATCATCCCGTCTTTTATTCAGACATGGTTTATCTAGGACTACATCATCTAATGTATAGTAAAGTAGTTAATATTAGTGGCTATAGTTCTGG